>NW_006399911.1:4894853-4929534 GCF_000299155.1 Elephantulus edwardii | reverse complement strand
AGCCAGAAGTGCACAATTTGGAGAGGATGCAGTTAATAAATGGGACCTTCTAAAGATTAAATCTCTGTGTGCATCAAAAACATTTTCCAACAGAGTGGAAAAAAACCCTACTGACTGGGAAAAAGCATTTGACAATATCATTTCAGACAAGAGTCTCATGTCAAATGTTTACATAATTCTACAGGGCCTCCACAAGAAAAAGTCCAATAACACAATTACAAAATGGGCAAAAGACATGGAAAGAATTTTTACAGAGGAAGATATTTAGATGGCCAACAGACACATGAAGAAATGCTCAAAATCACTGGTCATAAGAGAGATGCAAATCAAATCTATAATGAAATAATCGTCTCACTCCAGTAGCAGTGGGAAAGTGTAACAAGACAGCAAGTAATAAATGTTGGAGAGGATGTGGAGAGATAGGAACTCTTACACATTGCTGGTGGGATTATAAAATGGTACAACCACTCTGGGGTTCCCTTTTTTAAAGGGCATGGGCATATTATTGCTGTCATACACACAGATCTTAGTATCTTCATATGTCCCATGCATTCCTGTGTTTGGATGTATAAGCATATATGTCCCTGTTTATACACTAGGAATTTAGTGCTTTCATGGTATTATTATCTTCTTATCTGTGAACATGGGCTCGAGCAAGTGGACCCATGCAGGCTTGCCCATTCCTGTCCATACACAGGCTCTCCTTTGCGCCCAGCTGGTTAGGGTTCCTGGCCTAAGAGGTTGGTAGAGGGTCCAGGCATAAGCACGAAGAGTATAGAAGAGAGTGAGGAAGTCCTGGGTGCCAAAGACTATGTCAGCCAGTACAAAGGCCTGGGTAGATAGAACGACACTTGGCCACACTCTACCATCATGCTTGGCCCCCACTCCACTGCTGTTGCCTCTCCAAGCCCATGCATCATTTTCTCCCCTGGATAGAAGACCTCACTTTTGGTGGTGCCTTCTCTCCACTGGTGGAATGCACCACTGATGATGATATCTGAGATCACACTCCAATAGTGCCTAGAGTGGCCATAGGAGCCCACTTTTCTCCTGCAGAGCAGGTGGTGGTTTCGAACTATGTACCTTTGCATTCACAGCACAGTTTCTTACCACTAAGCCTGATTAAAACAAGCTTGGAAGCAGGAGTGGCATCCACTTCCAAAATAGCTTGCCTCCAGAAACTCTATGAACTTGGAGAAATGATGAAAGTTATACAAGTGTTCAGGGCGTTCTTTCATAAGGTCGCTATGACTTGTCTATGACTCAATAGCACTTAACAACAACAACAACAACAAGCCACCAAAGCTGTAACACAGAATCTGTCTTAATTTCTTTGAAAGATTTTACACTGAACTTACCCTATCTCAATCCTACCTGAGAGATTTTACCCTCTTCATTTTGAGGAAGTTAATGAAGGAACTATCTGTAACTTCAAGCTGAAAAGGAGGATAGAAGATTATTGTTGTTGTTATGTGCCATCGAGTCGCTTGATAGAAGAATATTAGAGAAAATAAATTCTCTTTCTATGTGATATAAATTTTTGCCTCCTAAGGAGCTTTATTTAGAATTGTTGCAGTCTAGAGAAACGCATTTTACAGGAAAATTAAACTGGTCACTGAGACAGATGTGACCTGAGCTCTAATTAGATGTGTTTTTCTGGGCTTAAGGAAAGGCCAGGTTAAATACATTATCTGGGAAAGGTTAATGGAATAGCTTTAAATTTCAACACATTTTCTTCACCTTCTTGGGGATCTCTGGTTACATACTTAGCAGTTGCTGAAATTGTGCCCATACATTATAATTTAACTAATGAGCTATTATTTATTAGGTGTACCTGGAATAATAGTTAATAAGATTAGCAAAATTAAAAGAAACTTCTCGAAAGTATTTCATACCCAACAAAGAAAGACAGACTAGACGTTCTTTGGGGTAGTTTTCCAACCCTCATCCCCCAATAAAAAGACCACAAATAAGATTTAAGAGAACAAATAGAAAGAACTGACCTCTCACTGGATATTTTATCCTTTCTGTTTGTTTCTTCCTTAACCAGCCAGAAACTTTAGATCTTCCACCAGCTCCCAAGTATGTTGAGGTAGACTCTACTGAGTTAGGAGCTCCTGTAAGAGGTAAAAATTTGACTTCATTTTAGAATTTTCTGCCCACAGAATGACTCCTTCAGTTTATTGGCCCTAAAAGTTGCAAAACTAACCTACTAGGATGCTGCCATTTTATGTCACTTGATTTTCTGGTGATCCTTCCCCTAGATTTCAGAAGAATGTGGTCTCCTGGCTAGATGGCAGGTATTTCTCCACCTACAGCTTTAACAGACTCCTGTACTTGTCCTAGGTTAATACAGCACTAGAGAGAGTTATTTACTCCTGGATCAAACAGCAAGTCAAGAAGGATCTCCTCATAATAAAATAAGCAAGCAAACAAAAAACATACAAAAAACCATCTACTGAAGGAGATCAAAGACTACAACCTTCGATATGGATTGCATCTCAAGATCAAGCAGCAAAAAAACCTCACCAATGCATCAATAGGCAACTTCTTTACAGATGGAGTAAAGATTGAAATTGTCAATAACTTCATTGTACTTGGATCTACAATCAGCATTTATGGTGACAGCAATCAGTAAATCATGCTTCACTGGGAAAATCTGCTGCATAAAACCTCTTTAAAGTACTAAAGAGCAATGACATCAGTTAAAAGACTAAGATGTGTCTGATGCAAGCCATGGTATTTTCAGTTGCTTCTTATGCCTTTGAAAGTTGGATTGTGAATAAGGATGACCAAAGAATCGAGGCCTTTGGATTGTTGTAGTGTTGATAAAGAATATTGAATATACTATGGACTGTCAAAAAAATTTACCTTGGCACAATTGCAACTAGAGTGGTCCTTAAAGGCAAAGATGGTAAATTTTGTCTCACATACCTTGGGTATGGCATTTGGTCACCAGTATGGGGCTGGAATCCAAGTGGGGAGTATTCTGAAGCAGCATGACTCTTCAGAGGTTTGATTTCTGGTTCTGTTAAGACTTTGGGTGGAATGTTTACTAGCCATTGGCTGTAGTTGGTTGTATTCAGGCTCCTATTTTAAAAAGGTATTTGGTCACCAGTATGGAGCTGGAATCCAGATGAGGAGTATTCTGAAGCACCCTGACTCTACAGAGGTTTGATTTTCTGGTTCTGGTGAGACTTTCGATGCAATGTTTAGAAGCAGGAGTGGTATTCACTTCTGAAATAGCTTGCGTTCAGAAACTCTATGAACTTGGAGAACCGATAAAAGTTATACAAGTGTTCAGATCTTTTGTTCATAGGGTCGCTATGAGTCGTCTACGACTCAACAGGACTTAACAACTTTGGTGTATTCTCAAGAGGGCTAATCCTTAGAAAAACATATCATGCTTGGCAAGGTAGAGGGACAGTGTAAAAAGGAAATATTTTCAACAAGATGAGTTGACACAGTGACTGTAACAATGGGCTCCAACTCATGGGAGATTGTAAGGATGGTGTGAGACAGGGCAGATACTGATCTGTTGTTCATAGAGAAATAATGAGTTGCAGTCAACTAGACTGTACTTAACAATAACAAGCTTAGTCTGTAGGGACCTGTAGGGTGGTTCCAATCCACCATCACCTCTACAAGACAAAGAAAGACTGTCTCCTCCTGTGCAGAGAGTCCACTATGTGACAGTGATGAGAAAGAAAGAAGTTTCAGAGAGTTCTACTGTGTAGTACACAGTTTGCTCATAAAAAGACCGATCATCTCTAGAAGTCCACCAAAGCTCTCCAGGGCAAAGATGGGCAGGAGTTAGAGTTATTCCATGCTATTGTCTGGATTCTAGGCTTAGAGGCAATCATCTCACAATCTAAAACGGCTGCTGCAACACCAAACATATTTAGTTCTAGGAAGCAAGACAGAAAGGACAAACACCAACCATTAATCATTGCCTTTAATACAGCAGTTCTGGGAGTCCAGTCTCAATATTTTCCCTTTATCTCTTTAGACTGATGTTGTTAATAGCATCACACCTGGCTAAGGGAAGATGCACAAAGAAGTCTTTTAGATGAACTTTGTTGTTCTACAAATAAGATCAGGACTTGCAATTAAGAAAGATGGGGAAATAAATATGATATTATAAATATAACAAAACAGAAAATGGGGTCTCCAACCTAAGAGTGAAATAATTTGCAAGGAGAGTATATGAGTTGCATTAGGTTAAAAGGATATGACTCAGCAATAGGCAAATATGAACAGGGTGCAATTCAGAATCAACACAGCCACGATCTAAAAGAGCTCCAAATGTGAAGAGAATGTCCTTCCCTTCATCCCAGGAAACTCTAGGCCAGCACAGCTCTTGCAGCAGAAATGTCACCAGAGTTCTTCGAGCCACCACCATTTCCTAGTGCAGCTCTCAACCAGTGGCACTTGAAGTTTTTTTCTCTCAGGTTAACTCTGGCCTGCTCTCTTTCAAACCCCAGATCTCAAGGCCTTTTAAAAGTTAGTACAGATAGTTGTCAAGGACCTCTTTGAAGTACTAAAGAGCAAAAACATGGGGTTAAAGACTAAGTTTCACCCAATAAGCCATGGTATTTTCAATTGCTTCTACACATCTGAACGTTTGACAATGAGTAAAGATGACAGACGAACTGATTCCCTTGCATTGTGGTGTTAGAAAAGAGTAATGAATTTCATAGACTGCCAAAAGAACAAACAGGTCTTTCTTGGAGAAATTTTAACCATGGTGCTCTCTAGAAACAAAGATGGTGAGACTTTGGACACATTGGCAGGAAGGATCAGTGCCTGGAAAATAACGTCAGGCTGAGAAAGGTAAAGGTCAGAGAAAGAGAGGAAGACAGAACAAGTGACTAACAGAACAAGTAACTGTACAGTGACTGGAACAATGGGCTTAAGCATATCTGAGATCAGGTGGCTAGAACAGGATAGAGTAAGGTTCAGATCCGTTGTTCATATGTTGCTGTAAGTTATACTCTACTTGATAGCACCAAGCAACAACAACAACAGTGGTAGTATCAAACTTAAAACAATTGAGTTACAACGAGCTATTTACACTTAATGGCATATAAAAACAGTAACATACTATGACAGGTTTGGAAGCAGGAGTGACATCTACTTTCTATATAATATGCGTCTGGAAACTCTATGAGCTTTGATAAATGTTGATAGTTGTAGAGGGACTTTAGGCCTTTTGTTCATAAGGTCAAGAGTTGTGCTCGACTCAAAGGCAATCAACACTACCACCAACAACATTTACACTTATGGCTGTCCTTTTTTGTACATCTTGCACATATTCTAATTAGTTATGTATACCATACCTTTTGCATATTTTGCACATAATAGTATGCACATACATGTAATAAACAACATGTATCACAGAAAGGGGTTGTATGGCTTACAAAAGCCATACAATGCATATGTAATTGCATAAAAATATACTACTACTAGGAGAGAGTATTCCTTGGAGAGGCACAAGGTTCAGATCTGTTGTTCATAAAGGTTGCTGTGAGTGGTACTCGGTGACACCTAACAACAACAACTGTGTAATGTTGCACCATGTAATTTACTGATGTTATCCTTCAGAGATATTTATGTATAGATATTCAGTTTTATGATTTACTATCCAAAACTGCCATATAAACTTAATTTTCATTTGAAACCAGGTACATGAATGTTGATCATTTTGGGAAAGTTGGTAGGCAGATTCAGGAAGCAAGATGTTATTGCAAAATGTAAGATGGAAAAGGATCATACAGACAAGTGTTGTCGTTGTTTGACTGGAAATGCTAACCTTATTCCTCAATCCAGAACCTCCCACAGGTGGGATTTTTGTTATTATTGTTCTTAGATGCCATTAAGTCTGTATGCAAAACAGATCATTCAGGAAGCAGGGTTTTATGAGGAGGAATGTGGTATCAAAATTAGAGGAAGATTCATCAACAATCGACATTATGTAGATGACACAACCTTGCTTGCTGAAACTGAAGAAGACCTGAAGTGCTTGCTGCAGAAAGTCAAGGATTGAAGCTCAACATCAAGAAGACAAAGATTCTCTGCATTAAGTCAATTGGCAGCACCATGGTAGATAGAGAAGCAATTGAAGTTGTTAAGAATTTCAGCTTTCTTAGCTCCACAATCAACATTCTTGACACCAGCAGTAAGGAAATCACATTTCATTGGAATAATCTGCTGCTGTCAGGGACCTCTCTAGAGTATTGAAAAGCAACAATGTTCGTCTATACACAAAGGTATACCTAATCCAGGCCCTGGTTTTCACAACTACTTGCTATCAATCAGAGAGCAGGACAATGACTAAAGATGGCAGAAGAAGAATCAATGCATTTGAATTGCAGTGCTGGAGAAGAGTCTTGAACATACCATGGACTGCCAAGAAAACAAATAAGTCTGTCTTGGAGAGGCTGAAGCCAAGTCTCTCCTTGGAGGCTAGGATTTTGAAGCTCTGTCTCACATACCTTGGGCATGTGGCCAGGAGAACCAGTCCTTGGAGAAGAACTTCATGCTTGGAAGAGTGGAGGGACAGCGCAGGAGAGGAAGGCCCCCAATGAAATGGATTGATACAGTGACTGGAGCAATGGGGGTTAGTTTGTTGGAATTAATGAGAATGGCTCAGGACAGCGCAGAGTTCAGAGCTGCTGTACGCAGGATCACAGGCAACTCGATGGCACACAACAACAACAACAAACTTGTTGGGTCAAATGACTGAAAACAGCCTTACAGGATAGAAAGAGCCCACAGAGTTTCCAAGGCTGTAACTCCTTACAGATGCACACTGTCACGTCCCTTTACCAAGATGACCATTGACTACTTGGTTGTTGGTCTAGTACTTTAACCACTGTGCTATCAGAGGCATTTTCCAACTATAAAATGTAAAATTATTCACCATCGCAAGAACATGGAAACAGCCCAAATGTCCAACCACAAACGAATGGATTGAGAAGTTGTGGTACATTCACACAATGGAATACTACGCAGCACACAGGAGCAATGATTTTGTAAATTACTATCTAACTTGAGAGGGACTGGAGAGCATTATGCTGAGTGAACTAACTCAATCTCATAAGGACAAACACTGCGTAAAACCGTTACTGTAGAATGACTACAAAGATCCAAGGTGGGGAGGGGGAGCTGAGGGGGTGAGGATGGACAGGGAGAGGGGGTTAATCATAGGGTCGTACAATTTGAAGGCTGGGGTGTGGTGAAGGAAATGGGAAAGATCCAGTGTGAAAAACAATGTATTTGAACTTTATAAATAAACCAGTATAAAAATTTTTTTGAAGTACATAGAATTGTGAAAGTTTAATGAGCTAATAAAACTGAGGCACTTGGAGTTGTGCCTGGTATACAGTGAACACTCAATAGATTATTACCTGCTTTTACTGTAGTTCAAAGATGAGGCACTAAGTGCTGCTCAGTGCTTCCTTTTGTTCACCACTTAATCTTTTATGCTTCCAGTTTACGACACAGAATATACGCTCCAAGTGTTTGTGGCTCCGGCTTTATTTTTACAGAGTGGCATACCTGTGAGGCAAAATGCAAGTGGAAGTTTAATTTAAGCTATTGGAAGGGGAAAGATAATGTGATGTTCTGATTACCTAGCCCCAAAATTTAATGTCTTGACATAACCTTTTTTTTCTATTTCGTTCACAATTAATCTTTTATTTTGTTCACAATTTTCTATTCAGGAAATGTTCTATTGGGCAGTTAATCTCCGATGTAAGAGACAGTGGTTAGAGTGTCTAGGACTGCTGATCCACTGATAAGATATCTTCTTCTACCCACATCTTTTAGTTGTTTATTTTAGACTACAAATATACCTGACAAAACATCTACAGTTTCCATTTCTTAGCATGTACACTTTGATGGCATCATGTTGTACAAATGTCCATTTCCTATCACCACTGTTCATTTCCAAACTCTTCCACCACCCTTAATGAAACTCAGTGATCTTCAAGAATGATTCCTTTTCCCCCTCCTAGCCCAATAACCATGAGTAAACTTTTTGTCTCTGTATATTAGATTATTCTAAATATTTCCTATAAATCAGTCATATAATCGCTGTTCTTTTGTAACTAACATTTTATTTAACATAAAATGTTTTAAATTCATCCATACTGTAGCATATATCAACACTACAGTTCTCTTCCAGGCTGAGTAATATCCTATTGCCTACAGATGTATATGTCTGTTTGTTTATCCATTAATCTGCTAATGGACATTTAGGTCATTTCTCTCTTTTGTCTATAGTGAACAGTCCTGCTACAAACATTGCTTTACAGGTATCTATTTACATTTCTGCTTTCTATTCTTTTGGTCCTTTACCTAAGAGAGGAATTCCTTGACTGTATGGTCATTCTAGGGAGATCTGGGGGCTAGTTAGTAGGGAGCTGAACTGCCAACCCAAAAGTGGGGCCCCTCTGATAGTTCTAATCCACCAGCTTCTCCATGGCAATATGGAAAATAGGCATTCAGAAAAGCCACAGCTACAAGTCAGTTTTGACTTGAAAGTAATATGTTTATGTCAAGGTTTTTCATTTCTAATGTGATTTTGAACCCGGAGAAAAGACGAAAGTTATGCAAGTGTCCAGGTTTTTCGTTCATAGGGTTGCTATGAATCGCCTATTACTCAACGGCACTTAACAACAGCAGCCTAGAGACAGATCAGTTGGCCTAGTGGACAGAAAGTGATGCTGCCAAACCAAAGATGGGTGATTCTAATACACCGCCCTCAGGCCTGTTTTTTTTGTTTTGTTTTGTTGTGTTTTTTTTTCAGGCCTGTTTTTAACTGTTTTTGGTCAAACATTCTTCTACTTTGTATAGCCCTGGTCTGTTCACTTGCTGTACAGAGGTAATTCGTGTTTTCTATGAAGCTGAACACTGGGACACTGATGTGTCAAATATGAGAATGGTTACCCATGGTGGATAGTGTTTGGTGGAGCTCCCCGATTAAAACAAGGTTGGAACTAGAAGTGGCATCCACTTCCAAAATAGCTTGCTTCTAGAAACCCTATGAACCTGGAGAAAGGACAAAAGTTATACAACTGTCCAGGTCTTTGTTCATAGGGTTGCTATGAGTCGCCTAAGACTTGACAGCACTTAACAACAACAACAACAACAACATGATTTAAGGAAAGTTTACAGGAAAGTTAGATTTTTATTCATTGAGTGTTGGACATTTTCCCCCACACAGTTCGCTTAAGAAAAAAAATTGCACAATTTGCCCCCTTCTCTTTTCCCCTTCCCCAGTCCACTTTACAATGCACCTCTTGTTTGAAATGTTGTCATACAAATAATGCATAATCATATACTTCTTTTAAACTGTTCCGTCCTTCATCTGCTCCAACGCAGTGTTCATTATCTATTCTTTATCTTCCTTGTTGTTCTTGTTGTTAAGTGCCATTGAGTCACTTGCAACTCACAATGACCCTATTAACAACAGCTCTGAAAACTGCTCAATCCTGAGCCAACCTCATCCTCTCTGACACACCTACCCTCATTACTCTAGTAACAGAGTCAATCTATCTCATCAAGGGTCTTCCTCTCTTGTGCTTTCCCTCCACCCTTCCAAGCATGATGTCCTTCTCCAAGGACTAATCCCTCCTTGCAATATGACCAAAATATGTCACAGATTCAGAATCCTTGCCTCCAAGGAGTTGCCTGGTTTCACCCTCTCCAAGATGAATCTGTTTTGCTACCAGTCCATTATATATTCAATACTCCTCTCCAGCACCACAACTCAAAGTTATAATTCTTCTTCCCATTCCAAAGAAAGGTGACCCAGCAGAGTGTGGAAACTATAGAACAATATCATTGATTTCACATGCAAGCAAGATTCTACTGAAGATTATCCAAAAACGACACACAGCAGAGAACTGCCAGAAGTCCAGGCTGGGTTTAGAAGGGGTCGTGGTACTAGGGATATTGTAGCTAATGTTAGATGGATCTTGGCCAAAAGCAGGGAGTACCAGAGGAATGTCTATCTGTGTTTCATTGATTATGCAAAGGCGTTTGACTATGTGCACCATAACAAACTGTGGCTGACTCTGAGGAGAGTGGGAATCCCAGAACACTTGATCATGCTAATGAAAAACCTAAACTTGAACCAAGAGGCAGTCATCAGAACAGAGCAAGGAAACACTGCATGGTTCAAAATTGGGAAGGGCATATGCCAGGGATGTGTCCTGTCTCCATACCTTTTCAACCTGTATGCAGAACAGATTATCTGGGAGGCTGGGCTCTATGAAGAGAAATGTGGGGTCAAGATTGGTGGAAGATCTATCAACAATCTGTGTTATGCAGATGACATAACCCTGCTTCCTGAAACTGAGGAGGACCTGAAGTGCTTGCTGCAGAGGGTCAAGGACTGCAGCCTTCAATATAGATTGAGACTCAATGTCAAGAAGACAAAGATTCTCACCACTGGAACAATTGGCAGCATCAGGATGCATGGTGAAGAGATTGAGATTGTTCACAGCTTTAGTCTGCTTGGCTCCATAGTCAACATTATTGGCACCAGCAGCCAGGAAATTAAAAGACGTATTGCAATGGGAAAGTCTGCTCTTCTGGACCTCTCTAAAGTACTGAAGAGCAACAGTGTCTCTCTGGAGACTAAAGTGTGTCTGATACAGGCCATGGTCTTTGCAATCACACGTTATGCGTCGGAGAGTTGGACAATGACTAGGGAGGACAGAAGGAGAATTGATGCCTTTGAGCTGTGGTGCTGGAGAAGAGTATTGAGGGTACCATGGACTGCTAAGGAAACAAACAGATTCATCTTGGAGAGGGTTAAACCGGGCTGCTCCTTGGAGGCAAGGATTCTGAGGCTTCGTCTGACATACTTTGGTCATGTTGTAAGGAGAGACCAGTCCTTGGAGAAGGACATCATGTTTGGGAGGGTGGAGAGCAGGTGCAGGAGGTGAAGGCCCTCTAGGATATGGATTGATTCAGTGACTGGGATAATCAGGATGAATGTGTCAGAGACAATGAGATTGGCACAGGACAGAACAGAGGTTAGGGCTGTTGTACATAGAGTCAATATGAGTTGCAATCTACTCGACTGCACATGACAACAACAACATCCTTCATCATTGTCCAGCTTTCTGATAACCCTCCATGTCAGTCTGTTTGTTGTGCAATATTTGTCCTTTTGTAACTGAGATATTTCACTCAGCATAATGTCCTTCAGGGTCAATTATGTTGTATAATGTTTTAGAGTTCCTTGTTTTTCAGTGTTGTGTATTATTCTTTTGTGTGAACATACCAAAGGTTTGTTGGGTTTTTTAAAAAAAATCCATTTACTTGTTGATGGGCACTTGAGTTGCTTCCATATCTTTGCTATTGTGCATATTGTACATATCTGAGAAGGCACCAAACTGTTTTACATAATGGCTGTACTATTTTAGAATTCCCTAAGCTGCTCCTGGGAGAAAAATGGCTAAGCACTCTATTCCCATTCAACTTAAAGTCTCTAAAAACCCACTGGAGGGTCAATTACGAGGTTGATTCTGACTCAACAGAACATAAGAACAAGCAGAAATGGATGTACGAAGCAAATGTCAGGTTAGTAACTGTAAGGTTGAGAGTTCTAATCTACTAGGTACTGCAAAAGAGAAAGATGTTCTGTGTCCTCCTATCAAGATTAACAGCTACAGCAACTAGATGGAGGGTTGCTTTGTATCAGACACTCAATGAGAGAGCATTTGGGCTGGAGTTTGGTAAGCAGTGGATACTGCTGTTATGTGATATCAAGTCATCTCTGACGCATAGTGACCCTATGATTAAAAGGTCAGGACCTTGTCCTATCCTGTGCTGTCTTCACAATCTCCCACATACTAGAGCCCGTTACTACAGCCGTTACATCAATCCATCCATCTCCTTGAAGGTCTTCCTCTCTTTCTCTGACCCGCTACCTTTCTCAGCCTGGTGTCTATTGCTGACAAGCATTGACCCCTCCTGAAAACATGTACAAAGTATGTGAGATGAAGTGTCACCACTCTTGTTTCTAAGGAGCACTCTGGTTGTACTTTCTTCCATATGGATGCGTTTGTTCTTTTGGCAGTCTATGGGTGAATCCATATTCTTTGCCACCATCACAATTCAAAGACATGAATTCTTTTTTTTTTTCAGTTATTTTCATTCATTGCCCAAATCAGGGTAGGGTGTGGGAATCAGATGCATGGTAAATGATACCAAGGCTTAGATCAGTTGCACCTTAGTCTTGAAAGTGACATCCTTGCTCTTTAGCACTTTGGAGAGATGCTTGACAGCAGATTTTCCCAATGCTCCAAACCTTTTTATTTCTTGACGGCTACTATTATAGGTGTTGATTTTTAATCCAAGTAAAGTGACATAACTGACAACTTAATCTTTTCTCTATCATGACGCTGTCTATTGGTGAGGGTTTTTATTTTCTTAAAGTTGAGATGTAAACCATGTTGAAAGTTACAGAATTTTATCTTCTCCAGTAAGTGCTTCATGTCTTCTTCACTTTCTGCAAACAACATTGTGTCATCTGCGTAATGCAGATTGTTGATGAGTCTTCTTCCAACTCTGGTTGACACATTGTTCTTGTCACACTTCTCTGACCAGCAGGAAAGAGCTAGACAATGGAATGAACTACTGAAGACTTTAGTTAATTAAGAGGTGGGGAAATGAACTCATGGTTGAATGTCCTCCCAACCTGTGTATCTTCATAGCTTTTATTTAAGAAGTTTCTCATTATATAAGTAATAAAATATGTTGGCTGGGGTCTAAGATTTGTTTTTATTGTTTCTTTTCTTATTTGCTTACCTTCCCTGTTTCCATAACCACATCTTTGTCAGCAGGCAGCGTGAACAGGAGAATCCAGGCTTCACACATCCTAGGGCAGTGTATTCTTTTGCCCTGGCTACATTATTCATATTGTACTCTTTTAACCCAGGCCGTTACTGCTTTGGTCAGATTAACCCCTATACTTCTTCATGTAGAAAAAGACGCCACAATCTTCTTCATGTAGCAATGGATGAGGGTTCTAATTTTTCCACGTCCTCATGTTGTTTTTCTCCTCATTATGTTGTCTTCCATTTTCCTGGTCATGTTATGTGTTGTCAAAGAGACTGTGACTCATATTAACCCCATGCACAATAGGTCTGAACTCTGCTCTGTCCTGAGCCAGTCTCACTGTTACCAACACACTTACCCCCATTACCCCAGTTACTGAGTCAATCCATCTCACCCAGGGTGATCTTTTCCTATACTGTCTCTCCACCCTTCTAAGCATGTTCTCCAAGGACTGATCCCTCCTGGTAACATGCCCAACGTGTGTGAGATGGAGCTTCAAAATCCTTACCTCCAGTGGTTCATATCCACTAGCCACTCCATTGGAGAAAGATGAGTAATCTCCTCCCATGTGATTTCCAGTCTCTGGAAACCTTCTTGAGGATCACCTATGAGCTGGTTCCAACAATGAGTGGTTTCTGTATCAATGAGCTTTCCCACACAGGGAACTGAGTCCAAAGGGCATTTTTCAATTCTGTTTTTTTTCATGTTTGTAATATAGAGGTCCCAATTCTGATCAAGCTTATCTTTCATTATCTCTCATAAAAGAAAAGGTGATACAGTCAGAGAAACTCCCCTTACGTGATTAAATTAGGGGGCTACATCTCACCTTTAATTGTTTTAAACTGTTTGTTTTATCTGATGCTCATGGACATTCATTACCTGCTTTCCATATTGCTCTTGTCATTGTATGTGTTCTCAGTCCATCAGCACTCATAGAAATCTAGGAACAGTAGACTTGAATCTTGTCCTATCCTATGCCATCCTCATCATCTCTGATACCCTCCAACCCACTGTTATAGTCATTATGTCAATTCATCTCTTGGATTAGTGACAATACTCTCTGAATTTAGGTTTTTATCCTCCTAAACTACAAAAAAATATACTTTTGGATTTTTAAAAGCTAAAAAGAAAAAAATAAATAAAATCCTTACCTCCAAGGAGAAGTTTGGTTTCTCCCTCTCTAAAACAGACTTGTTCGTTCTCTTAGCAGTTCATGATATGTTCAGTACTCTTCTCCAGCACCACAACTCAAAGGCATCGATTCTTCTTCTGTTATTGTCCAGCTCTCTGATGGACTGCAAGTAATTGCAAAGACCATGGCCTAGATTAGCTGCACCTTAGTCTCTAGACAGACACCGTCACTCTTCAGTACTCTGGAGAGGTCCCTGACAGCAGATTTTTCCCAGTGCAATTTGTCTTTTGATTTTCTCACGGCTGGTGTCAAGAGTGTTGATTGTGGAGCCGAGTAAGCTGACATTGTTAACAATATCAATCTCCTCTCTATCCACCATGGTGCTGCCTATTGACCCAGTATAATATACTCAATCAGCCCGTTTTCTTCTTGGGTTCATTTAAGAAATCCTTCTCTACAATGAGATAAGAAAAATGTCACATATAATAACTTTAAAATTTTTAAATGTTGCTTTAGACAGTTTTTAATTCACCTAGAGTTAATTTTTGGAAGCAGGAGTGGCACCCACTTCCTAAATAACATGCCTTTGGAAACTCTATGAAGTTTGATAAATGTCGATGGTTATAGAGGGGCTTCAGGCCTTTTGTTCATGGGGTCTCCATGAGTTGTGCTTGACTCAAAGGCAATCAACAACAATAACATTTTGGATGCAGACATAGATGGCTTTTGCTACTCATAGGTAGTCAAGTATTCCAAGCACATTTATTGAAAATCATCCCTTTTTTCCCCCAATGGGTTAGCCATGAAAGCCCCATATGTGGAAGATATGGTTGGAAACACTCTAAATTTATCAACTTGTTTATTCTTGAATTTATTCTACACTAAAAAGAAATCCCCTCATTCCCACTGAGTCAACCAAGTCAGATCTGACCCTCCAGTGGGTTTTTAGGGGCTATAAATTGCATAAAGCCTTAACTTAGAAATCAATTCTTTAGAATTGTCATTGCCTTAATGTTTAAAAATCTATTTAAACTCTTAAGAAAGAAAAAACAAACAAACCCATGTTTGTTTATGGCTTTTTTGTTAATATAAATGCGGCAATTTATAGTTTTTAAGAAAAATTGCACAGAAAGATATTTCCCTTTTATTTTCTTTTTTTTTATTCTTCTTGTGAAGCAATTGGTGGATTCAAACTACCAAAGAGGGGCCATCTTTGAGTCAGCAGCCAAGCTCCCATAAACGCCACCGTGCTCACTATTGCTATACTGTTTTCACAAATTACTAAAACACCATAATATGTGTTGATATCTGGTAGCGCAAATCTCCCTTCCTTCTTCAAAACTCTCTTAAACATTCTTAGTTTTGTGGTCTTCCATTTTAACTTAAAAAATTCATCATCAAATTCCACAAAATATCTTCTGCTTTGATTGGAGTTGTTTAAGTTATTACATTAGCATGAGGAGATTATATTGTAGTATTAAATCTTTTAACTCATAAACACGGCAGAGCTCTTAACTTATTTACATTTTCTTTGGTATCTTTCAAGACGATTTTACTCATTTCTGCACAGGTCTTTACAGCTTCTGTTTGGTGATTTCCAGTCCTTTTGCCATTTTTGTTACTACACAAATCGCAAAATCATTTTTAAGTTCCTTGCTAATGCTGAATTTTGCAAATGGATCTTATTCTTAGCTACATAGCTAAACTGTTATTTCTAGTAATTTTTCCTCAGGCTTTTTTTTTTAGTTACCTAAATAGAAAATTATATCATGTGCAAAAATTGCTGTTTAGTTTCTTTTTTTCCCTATCCATGTATATGTCATTTCTTTTTCTTATTTCATTGTTTGGCATCTTTAACACAAAATGAAATTGGAGCACTGGCTGTGGACATTCTTGTCTGATTTTACAAGAATAATTCTCTCCTCCATCTATACAGTTTTCTTGGGTGATCTCCCTCATGTGAATAACTCCAGTGAAGATGACAACTCTTTAAACTCCTTTCATCCCAGCTTATTCTCAAGCCCCTAGATTAGTGTCTCAGTATCCGCTTTTGGATGTCACACAGACAGTTCTTGTCACCATGCTCAAAGCTGGGTTTGTTGTTCTCATAGAACTGCTTCTATTGCAGTATCCCCTATGTCGGTCACGACCTCTCCTATTCACTGAAAAAACACTGGCATGATCCTCTTGCTTTTTTCTTATATCCAATAAATTCTACCTCCAAAAACTATCTTAAACTTGTCTACTTCTCTCCGCTGCCACTGTTAATTCACCGAAGGTCCCCTTGCTTGGGTTATATCTTCTCTCGCTTGCTTTGCTGTAACAGCCCTTTAAGCTATCTTCTTTCTGTCACCTTCCTCTCCATCATTTTGTCAAAGCATACTTTCTGACACAGACCATCAAATAGCCACTCTCTAAAAAGCCCGCTATGGTTTCCTACTGCCTTCCTTAAAGAGACTTTCGTGGAACTTCTATGATATGGCCTTTGCTTCTTCAACCCCATCTCCCAGCATGTCCTCTCACCAATGGGCTCTGATCAGATCAGGGTCTATAAGTCCTATCCCTGCCCTTGCTTCCACAATTTTGCACCTGACTCATGTCCCTGTAACATCAATTCTCATGTCATAAGGGTTAGCTCTACCATCACATCTGGGAGATGCTGCATCTCAGGCACAGATGTAGTGAGAGACGCTTGCCAGGTGCTTATATCTGACACTTGTGAATATTAGCTAGTCCAGATATCCTAAGAGGCTGCTTTTCCCCTCAGATGCCAAACTATGGCCACCAGTGTAGGAGGGTAACTTCAGAGAAGTAGAAGTAGAAGGGGTAGGTGGTCTCTGCTGTGGCAGAGGGAATCTCAAGTACAGACTCTCCGGGAAGGAATGACATCAGTGCTCTGGTGGCTTAGTGGTAAGGAACTGAGCTTTCAACCTAAAAGCTCACAGTTCGAATCCACCAGCTAGTCCAAGGGATAAAGATGGGCAGTCTCTTCCCACGCAATTTACTGCATCTGAAAGCGTGCTAGAGGGTCAGTTATAAGTCAATTCTGATTCAATTGTACAGATGCATAACAACCTGGTCACGAGTGAGGGAAGACGGGAGGGTCTGGCCACCCGAAAAGGACAGCATGTTTCCTGGTCTCCTCTATCCGTTTTCCTCCCACCTTCTTCCCACACTGAGCTGGGGAGTCATGTCTTACAGATCTGGACACTGAACTTGCACGTGATGGCATGCTGCTAACTCAGCCACCCTCGAGTTCCTCACCTGTGCAGGCAGCTGCTGGAAGGCCCATGGTGGCCACCATTAGGGCCCCTCCGAGGGGTGTGACATGTCCTCAAACAATTCAAACGTATTGGTGCCGGTCACATCGTGACCAGGCAGCCTGTGGGAAGCAAGTCTCATGGCCAAACTGCATCCCCATGCTGAGTCCTCCCTCCTAGTCCCTTCTCTGCTTCCGCTCGTGGGCAAAGCCTTCCTGCACTCTTGAGTTCCATCTGCTCAGTGCAGGAGGCAGGCGGAGGTTATTAATAGTAACATCAATAACCAGCATTCACTGGATACACACAATGTGCTGGGCATTCAGAGCACATTCTTTCAATTGATTCACGCGGAGCACAGTGGTGCTGTAGCACTTGTTTCCCTGGAAAACCCTTCAGACTTCATCTAGATGCTGCCTCTTACACTTGAGTAAGCTGCACTCCAGATGGGAAACGCTGCCTGCCCAAGGTCACTGGCAACTCAAACGTAAGCACTGCCCCGTCATCCGTACACCGGGCATGGTGAGTCAAGTCCTTCCCACAGGGCCCGATGTGGACTCGGAGACGGTGGGGACATCACTGTGCTCTAGGGAGTGGCCACAGGGTCAACCTCTGGCTGTGCCAAGGCCAAGTTTTAGTCAGTGACAGGGCATGATCCAG
The DNA here is from genome assembly GCF_000299155.1 of Elephantulus edwardii. Lineage (NCBI taxonomy): Eukaryota > Metazoa > Chordata > Mammalia > Macroscelidea > Macroscelididae > Elephantulus > Elephantulus edwardii. The sequence continues at coordinate 4,911,627 of NW_006399911.1, read as the reverse complement.
GACGTTGGAGTTGGCTTTGAGCCAGAAGGTGGTGTGGTTAATGAAAGAGTTGAGATGGGCTGCATTAAATGGTCAGAGCATGGCTGCCCAAATGTGGCCAGGGTCAAATAGTAGGACATAGAGGCAGTGTGCATGTGAGCCAGTAAAATTCCTATTTTAGGAGTTGCTATATAACTGGGTCAGGGGTCAGAGCAAGGCTGGATATAAGGGTCAATTTGTGCAAAGGATTATGGGTCAGTTATGGCTGAATTGAAAGGTGAGTGGGTGGCCAGGGTCGAGGGCCAACTGGTGACCAGCTGCCTTAGGAAGTTACACTTCTTCAGAGAAAATCCAACCCTCAAGTCAGCTCACATCACCACTGTGTGGTAAACACAAAGCTCTGGGAATAGCATGGGAGATAGAATGAGAAGCATCCGTTGAAGGGAAGTGAGCCTCAGGGATATTGGTTTACAGCCAGGTTGCCTGGGAACCTCAGGCAGGGCCCAGCACCCAGGGAACATGGAGCTAGCCAGGCTGGGGCAGCCTGTAAAGAGAAAGGAGACAGTGTCCAGTGGCGGAGCCTCTTGTCCTATATTCACAGCATCTTACCCTGCTCAGCCAGCTCCCCACCTGGGGGCCAGTCCCTTAGCCCCGCGTTGCCCTCACCTTGACTGTCATGACCTCTCCAGGCACCAGCAGGATCACATCTCTAGGCTTGAGTCCCCTTTAATAGAGCTCGATCAGGCAGCTGTGCCTCCCAGGCAATGTGACCTCCCTCTGCCTGTCCCCCAGTCCATCCTTGGCTCTCATGGTCCTATCTGTAGAATCCCAGCCATGGAGTTCAGGAGATAAGGCTCAGGACCCAGCGCTGGAAGATGAGGAATCTCCTTCACCAGATTGATGGACAGTCAGCTTTTCACAGCATCCAAGAGAAAAGCTCAGTCTCTGCCTGTCTCTAAAGCCCTCTCTAACATTTGTGAAACACCTTTATGTGACACGGAAAGGGTGTTTCACACTCAGAGCATGTCATGCCTCTCCGAACTCTCCGAACTCACCCAAGACTTGGCAAAGGGCTGAGTGTTGGCAGGACCAAGGCCGGTCAGAGCTTAGCTTGTTGTTACTGTATTTATTTTTAGAGTTACTTGTCATCTAGAATGCTTTTCCATTAACAACAGTCATGTAAAGGTTTAAAATGCCAGAAGGCAGTTCCTGGAGGCAGTTTGTCCAGTCCAAGAAGCTGACCCATTAGCGGGAAGCTCACACTCCTCACCCCACCCTCTACCTCCAGCAGCCTCTGCTCCAGGCCCACAGCCTACAGGAGAGATGGACTCATTAAAAATAATTGCTTGGCTGGAGTCATTATCACTCCTCAGCAAGGCCTGGTTCCAGAGTTCCAGTTCTGATTTGCACACGCCTGGTGGTACATCCACCCCTCATGCACACACACACACACACACACACACACACACACGGTTTGCATGGGGGCCAGGGCTGTGATATGCAGCCCATCAGAAATATGTGCCAGCCCCCCGGGGCTGGAGATCAGAAACCACCCAGGTAGTAAGCAGCAGCCGGGAGCATGCTGCAGAAACAAACTTCCATGAAGGGATCTCAGTCAGGCACAATTCAGAGCCATATAAGCCACTTCCCACTTCCCTGGCTCAGAGAGACTGTGGCTTTTACTAGACCTAGAACTGGTCATCACACGTGCCACTATCTCTGGAGCCTCACTTGTCCTTCACAAGCCAAATCAGGCCTAAATGGGTGGATGTGATAAAGACCAGAATGAGAATTGGTCAAATATGTCAGCGTGCCATTGGACCTGGGCAGTGGAGGATCAGGATCACTGACAGTGCCACGCAGGCCACCAGGAACCCAGAGCACCAGTCAAGCTGGGCAAGTACGCAGCTCAGTGCAGGTGGGCATCCCAGACACTGTGAGCTCCAAAAGGCCACTGAGATCCGATGTATCTTGCCTGTCTTCTCTGTCCAGCTCAGTGCCTTCAGTCTCCTTCAGGCTGAATCAGAGCCACTGGGCAAGAGTATGAAGTGATTTGTGAATAGGATGGCATTACATGCAAAGTATATGCAAATTTTACTGTAGAAATGGAATATCCAATGGAATGGGAGTGGAGGAGAGGAGGGAGCAAATACTGGTGCCAGGAAACGTCTGGAAAGAAGGCTTGAGAATAGAGTAAGGTAGATGCACTCTGTGGTGAGGAATACAAATTTTACCAAAGACAATAGGACAAGGCAAGAACTTAGTGTTCCTTAGTATCACCTCTCATCGTTTCTCAAGTGAAGACTGGAGTCACCATATTCAGCTACTCCATTATCTTCTCCTGGCCTTCTCATCTTCTCATGCCTCGTATCAGCATTCTTCAGGGGCAGAGTATGTATCATGTGGAAGACACAGATATATGGTATCAACAATACAGAACACACGTGGAATCAGTAGCAGAGGTCCGAGCAGGTGAGGACACTGGTAGTTTATACTTTGGAATCATCCAGAAGTTTACAGAACAGGAGTGCTGAACTCTCCTCTTCCTGGTATCAGGTCCCATGGAGTTGAGTATAACACGCAGCAACCCTGTGAACATGGCTCTGAATGCTGCTCTATCCTGTGCCATCTTCATCAGCTCTGACCCACTAAAGACCATCGTCACAGTCACTGAGTTAGTGCATCTCATTGAGGGTGCTCCCTCATGGACTCTGATTTAATGTGTGATTTGATTACTACCTATCAAAATAGACATTAAGCCAGCAGACAGTATCAGGGATACAAAGGGTTAGTATATATTAAGAATAGGAACAATTCACCAGAAAAATATTAAATTCTTCAACTTGTATACATCTAATACCAGAATAAAATATAATTCATAAGCATGAAAAGCATGTTCACTTGACTAATTATTTTAAAAGATCAAATTGAAAGAAGATTGCCCTAATATTTTTCAGCTATTAGGTTTGTCAAGATCAAATTGGTTAATGATACTTGATGCTTACACATGCACTCTCATTTATGGATGAGACGAACATCAGTTGGTATAAATTTTGAGCAAGAAAAATCTATCAGATTAATATTTGCATATTTTTTCCCTAGCAATTTCATATCCTTGTTGGAGAGACTCTATTAAGTGAGATACAAAAGGTTTTGGGGAATGTCTGTGCAGGTAGATTTCAGAGGCAGTATTTGATGAGCTAGTGCCCTAGTGGCAGGAGGCAATCCCAAAGGCAAAATGTTCAAGTCACTAGCTACTCTATGGGAGAAGGATTAGCAATCTCTTTCTGTGAAATTAACCATCTCTGAAAACCTGCTGGAGGGACAGCTATGGTTAATTCCAACTCCTAGTACACAACAACAACAAGGAATTCTAGGGGGTGCTGGTGGCTTAGTGGTAAGGAATTGCACTGCCAACCCAAAGGCACACAGTTCAAATTCACAAAATGCTTCATGGGAGAAAGATGGGTAATCTCCTCCCATGCAATTAACTGCCTCTGAATCTGGGTGGTCCATAACAACAAGAAGGATCTCTGCTGGTGTGGTCTAGAGGGAGTGGCACTGCTAATCCAAAGGTAAATTAATCCCTAGCAGTTTGGATCTACGAGTGGCTCCATGGGAGAAAGATGAGCAATGTCCTCCATGTGATTTATAGCCTTGGAAAATCTGCCCCAGGATCAGCTAGGAGTAGATTCTTACTAAAAGGCAGTGATGAGAGTGAGTGAGTAAGTGAGTGAGTGAATGAGTGAGTAACTTCCCTTTGCATGAATTCTGGGGAAATGAGAGTAGATAGACCTGGTATTCTCCCTATAACTCACCCAGGTCCCTATTTTCTGTTAGCCCACAATCTCCTGAAACTCATTTTTTAAGACGGATTGGAGTAGGTTGAGAGGCAGATTTTCTTTTCTAAATTTCTTATTGTGCTTCGAGTGAAAGTTTAGCAAGAAAATTGATTTTCCCTCCAATCATTCCTGAAAACTTTGTTTCATGACATGACATAGTCCCTGTATTGCTATAACACTTTTCCCGCTCCCTCCCTGTGATTCTCATTTCCCCTCATTCTTCTTATCCCTTTCTGCCTTCTGAGCTTTCTCTTTGGGAAAATTGTGCCCCTTTGATATTCTAGATTCATTATTCTAAGGAGTAAGTACCACCCTGGGGTTACTGCTCACCTGATAAGCATGTGTATTGTTTGGCTGAAAGCTGGTCCACAGGGTTGAATTTTAGTTGTAGGCTCAAAAAATGACGAAGCTCTCCTTAGAGGCAAGGATTGTGAAACTTCCTCTCACTTGTTTTGAGCATATTGTCAGGAGGGTCCAGTCCTTGGAAAAAGACATGCTGGGAAAAGGGGAGGGTCAGTGAAAGAGAGGCAGATTCTCAATAAGATGGGTTAACAGTGACCACAATAATGGGCTAAAACATGGAGGATGATGCAGGGTGGAGCATGGTGCAGATCTGTTCTTTGTAAGGTCACTATGAGTTGTAGGTGACCTCACAACATGGCACCTAAAAACAACAACAACGTCTCAAAGTAGCCACTAATCTCTATTTGACAACAAGTCTTGTTCTATATATTTTTTTAAAATTAGGACTCTGAGAGGCTATAGAAATGTAGAGGTGCAGACTCAAGACCCAGCTTTATCTCCGACATTGTAGAAATGGACTGTACATCACGGAACAGAGACATAAGCTTCTCTACTCCACTCAGTCAGAACCTGGAGACAGGGACTTCTCAGAAATATCCACATTGGAAGCCTCGTCACTTTAATGATTTTAAGTTTAGTTCCACGTTTTTCTCCCCTTACTGTTATCCATTTTAGAGTTATCAACGTTGGTAGCTGGACATCATCCACTTCTGGTCGTAGGATAGTGGAGGTTGAAGTTTGTGTTGTATGTTAGACCTTTGGTCTAATTATCTTTATGCACCTTTGCTTTTCATTAATCTTCCTTCTTCTCAACAGGGAGAGGCCAATTCTTGCACCTTAACTGGTTGCTCTCACGCTTTTAAGACCCCAGTGGCTAGTTAGCAAAGAGAATGTAGAATATTGGGTTTTTTTGGCTATGTTATTTATGTTGACTTTGGTGTCCCCTGAGTTGATGTTTCTAAAGCCCTAAGACTCATTCATCAGGATATTCTGAACTCTCCTCTTCCTGGTATCAGGTCCCATGGAGTTGAGTATAACACGCAGCAACCCTGTGAACATGGCTCTGAATGCTGCTCTATCCTGTGCCAATTGCACTGCCTCTGACACACCCATCCTGATTACCCCAGTTACTGAATCAATCCACCTCATAGAGGATCTTCCCCTCCTGTACTGTCCCTCCACCCTACCAAACATGATGTCCCTCTCCAAGGACCTGTCCCTCCTTGCAACATGCCCAAAGTATGTCAGACAAAGCCCCAGAATCCTTGCCTCCAAGGAGTAGCCTGGTTTAACCCTCTCCAGGATGAATCTGTTTGTTTTCCTGGCAGTCCAGGGTACATTCAATACTCTTCTCCAGCACCACAGCTCAAAGGCATCAATTCTCCTTCTATCCTCCCTAGTCATTGTCCAACTCTCTGATGCATAACAAGTGATTGCAAAGACCATGGCCTGTATCAGGCACACCTTAGTCTCTAGAGAGACACTGTTGCTCTTGAGTACTTTAGAGAGGTCCCTAACAGTAGACTTTCCCATCGCAATACATTTTGTGATTTCCTGGCTGCTGGTGTCAAGACTGTTGACCATGGAGCCGAGCAAACTGAAGCTGTGAACAATCTCAATCTCTTCACCATCCATCCTGATGCTGCCGATTGGTCCATTGGTGAGAATCTTTGTCTTCTTGACATTGAGACTCAGTCCATACTGAAGGCTGCAGTACTTGACCCTCTGCAGCAAGTGCATGAGGTCCTCCTCAGTTTCGGCAAGCAGGGTTGTGTCATCTGCATAACGCAGATTGTTAATACATCTTCCACCAATATGAATATATATATACACACATATATATACAGAGAGAGAGAGAGAATATCTTGTTAGGTGCCATTGAGTCAAGTATGACTCATAGCAACCCTGTGAATAACAGATTTAAACCTTTTCTTACCCTGGGCCATCCTCACAATCTCTGACACATTTGAGCTCATTGCTGCAGTCACACGGCCTGGTTGTGTTAGGGTACAATAAGTACTCCTTGGTTAAACTGAAGGCATTGAGTCAGTTGAGGATAGATACTTCTTCAAAGTTTAAGAGGCAGAAGCCATCATGTGAAAATATAAAGGACTGAACAGTCTTCTGGAAATGGATCCCCCACCAATGGTCAATGCTATAGGAAACACCCCAAGACAAAGCCAATTTCAAGTTAAACTCCTAGGGAGACATAGAATCTAAAGCAGCCTCCACATGTGCTGTTGGGGCTGGAATCGCTGCATGTAGTTAGGGTTCCTTTGAGGGCTGAAAGACCTGGGGTGTTTCACCAGCCGCCTTCAGTGATAAGGACTGCTCTTTGAAAAGCAATAGTACATACACAGGATAGCTGACTGGTACTGAGCAGTGGTCCCGGATGGCCCCTTGGTGGTTGAGGAGTAAACAAAGGGTGATTGGCAGTGTAGTGGATCCAAAATCTGGCCTCTCTAGACAGTTTTTCTTTGGCCTTGCTGTTCCTCTCTGGGACAAGCATCTAATCTGATCTAGCTACCCTGCAGACAGGGAGTCTGCCTACATTATCAACAGCTTTATGAGCTGTTTTTTCTTCAAAGGGATTGGCCAGTCTCCACACTAAATTGAGCAGATTCGGTGGCAAAATTTTGGAATCTCAACACCAGGAAAGAAGAGTGAGAGAAAGCAACACGCATCCTTTAGAGGCCAGAAGTTCTTGTTCTAGAGGTACCTTGCTTCTGAGTGAGAAGCTTCCTGGATTAATTGAGGGACTGCATCCTACCATTGATTGGAAAGCTCTTTGAACTAATTGAATAATTGTGTCTTGCTGTTAACCTGACTTGAAACTGCCAGACGCTAAACCCAGACTTTCACTGTGTGATAGCCTTTGTCTTCTCCCTCTTCAACCTGTATTCCTAGTAAACTCCACAACTATGAATAAAAAGAAATTCTGCAAAGTCTGTGTGGTCATTTGCAATGGATTTCAGAGCCAGTAATTGGTAGATGGAGGTGCAGCAGCGTTGGGGAGGTGGCGGGGAGGAGGCATGTCTGGCCTTGTAGCTACTGGTTTGGTACTGTGGATGTTATTGATTTCCCTGTATGGAGATAGTAGTAGTCAGATTCAGCTGCCCCGTGCTGTCTTTGCTGTTCGAGAAGGGGTTAAGAAATGGGGGCGGGGGGAGATCCAGGATAAAGTGATAAAATAGCCAAATTGAAGTCATTAGAGAGCATAGCCAGACAAAGCACTAAGTTACCCTGTGTAGTATAAGATGCTTGGAAATATATCGAGATCCCAAGCCAGAAGTTACCCTTTCCTTCCCTGCCACCTCCCAACAAACAGACATAGGATTTCTGATTCTAAGTTTACGGAAACTGGTAAGAACTGAGAAGAATGAAGCAAATCTCTTATTTGATTACATTTGTTGCTTGACAAATGTAAAACCCATCCAGAAAGAAACACAAGGGAAACTGATATTGAGTCAGGTCTTTTTTTGAAGGCGGGAACAGCTCCTGGACAGTTACACCTCACCCCTCTAATCTCTTACTCTTCTACACAGGAACGGGTATTGTTAATTGTTAGTTGCCTTCATATCAGCTCTGACTTGCGGGAAGTTGTATACAACAGAACAAAACATCACCTAGCCCCGTAACATCTTCATGACAATGAAGCCTTCAGTGGCTCAGAGAGGGTACACCCATTCCCCATTCCCCAAGAAGTAGATATTGGTGTGGACAGGACTCTTAGATTCCTAAGGGCCTAGAGGGACAGCAAAAGTTGTGTTGAAACACAACTGAGTGGAAAATACCACACAACAAATCCAAGCAAGCAGATGACACTCTATAGTAGAGAAACCGATCAGATCTGAAAGTGTCCCACCAGCAAAGAGCCAGAAAGGACATCAGATGCATATGGCCAAAAGCAAAGAGAGCCCCAGAATGATGGACTAAAGAGTGAAAAATCCACACAAGAGGGGACCAGGCATAGGAAGGAACTGGCCCAGGCAGGAAGGACAACTGAGGGGACCAGGCATGACCAAGAGGACCTGGAGCTGGAGCCATCAGAAGGGCGAGACCAGGGACGAGGGGTGGGGTGTGGAGCAACTGAGATGCTGATGAGAAAGGAGAGAGAGTTGGAAACTGGTTAGATTGTGGGAGAAGAGGGGGAGTGGTTTCAGGCTAGTGCTCAAGTCTCTGACTGGAGTTACCAGGCAGAGAGATCAGCCGTTCACAGAGACACCGAGTTGAATCTTGAATCAGTTGAGCACATTCTGATTCATCCCTTCTTGTCTCTACCAGTCCCTACTTCAGTTAAGGAGCAGAGTTTGAGGGGAAGTGAGATTGAATCCGAAGAGAAGAAAGCCAGTGCCTTCTCCTGAATTTGGCCCCAGGAAACAAACCATGTCGGGGTGCCTATGCACACCAAGTTTGGCCTAAAGCAGAGGCAGGTAATTGGGGAAGATGTCACAGCAGAAAACACCATCTTTCTCGGACATTTCTAGATGCACAAACCTTGTGTCTGGAATAATAAGCCCAACCTGTGTGACTGAGAATAGGCAATGGCTTCAAAAGAGGATCTAATCAGGGACATGAAAGACCTTGAGTTACATCCAGGCATAAGTAGGAAGGATAGTATTTCCATCTGATGTTGGTAGGCAGTAGAATAAAGCCAGAGCGATGCATACAGGACAAAAGGGACTAAGGACCAATTATTTTACCCAAAGCCCTGATTTGTGATTGCCCATCCCCAGGACGTTAGCTGCAGCTCCAGGAAACAGGAGCATCAGGAGGTTTGGTAATTAGCCAATAATTGAGAGAAAACGTATTGCAGTGGAGTTGGAGCTGACTAACAGCTGATTCTCCCCTGGGTTTTTAGAGACTGTAAATCATGTGGGGTGCAACTGTGCACCTTCCTGCCATGGAGCCACTGCGGGACTTGAAGTCTCACCTTTGGGTTGGTGGCACACCACCCTACATACCATGCCACCAGAGCTCACAGTGACCCTCAATTAATAAAGAAAACCTTTCCACGACTAACCAAATAGGAACTCCACAAGGAAAAGAAGCTCAGTTACAAAGAAGTACAAGAACAATTTTACATTCTTAAATTTGTACACTGCGGCATTCGTACTATCTGGAGAATTAAGGTCTGCTTGGGAAATAGCCAGGTAGCAGATCCATAACTCAGTGTTATGATGTGTGTGAGTCTACGCACAACCTCAAGACAAAAATACCAGAGGCAGTTAGGTTTGGCTATTTGGAAAATTACAATGAGTTTAGTAAAGAAGATGGCATCATATAATCATCACATTCAAAACCAAAAGGCAAGTGAGATTGGCGGGGGTGGGGGGGTGGATTTTCTTTCCAATCTATACAGAGAAAGTTCTAACTATGCTGTAACAGAGAATAAACCCAAGAGAAAGCCAAGCAAATGACAACCAAGGCAAGGCAGAGAAAAAAATGCAAGTGGTCAGTTAACATATAAAACATTGTTCAGCCTCACTAATGATCACAAGAAAAGTTTTTAAAAAAATAGAGACAGATGGACCATGATGGCGGTATTAATAACCACATGTTCCAAGCTTCCTACAAAAACAAATAAAATAAACAAGCAACAAACACACCAAGCAGAAATTGGCTGAACCAACTTTGTCAGAATTCTTGAAACCCACCCTTGACATTCCTGAGGGGGTGCGGGATGGAGTGGTGGGGGGTTGAGGGAGGTACAGACATGCCGGGTTGACGCTGTGAGACAGAGTGACACTGAAGTGAATGTCTGTAATTTTTGTGTAATGTTTCTGCATGAATTTATTATTTTTTATAAAAATACCTGTAGTTATAACAACAAAAACATTTTTATAAGCCCAGCTTACATATGTCAATATGTCTACAAGATTTTAGCTTCAATTCTATGTTAATTTGCTTTTTGAACCTTCTAATGCAATCCAGTCAGAGCTGCTATTACTACCCAATTACAACGACACTTCAAACCGTGTGGTTTTGATGGCACACATTACAAACCCCACTACAAACATACACTACAATCTTATGCTGTTGTTGCTGCCAGTATTTTTAAATCACTGATTTTGTATAATTTCCTGATGCTTGAACTGCAATACCATGGTTATTAGTATTTATCAGTGCATATTGATAACTTTTTTTGAGAATGAAATCATAATTAAAGGGAAAAAATTGAAAAGAATTTTGGCTTCATTACTAATGTTGTAATTCGATAAAGATTTTACAAAACAATTTTGTTGGTAACACCCATATGATCTAAGAAATAGTACAGCCAAGCAATTTAAAACTATCATGTTATCACATATTCTTCTATGATCAGAATTTATAATACACAATACCAAGGATTCTTTTTGGCCTGGTTCAGGAGGAGGTACATGATGGGTGAGGTGCAGCACAGTGAGTTACCACCACTCTGGTGATCCCACTGGACCTGTCAACTGGTTAAAGCAGCCATATAAATCTTGAATCAAGGAAAAGATGACACTAAATGGTAAGAAAGCTTAGAATTTCTCCTTGCCAGTTGAAATCTTTCTTCTAGCTGGATGTAGCTATCTTAAAGCAGTGACAGTTGTTCTTTTAGAGACCAATCCCAACACATGGTATAGAAGTTTGTATTTGCAAATGATTGTGTGTGTCTGTCCTAGCCTGTCTAGGGGACCATGGAGAGCTGAAAGAAGGTGTTTTTCTCAGTTTTGAGCTGTTTGCAGACAAAGAGCCGAAGGGCAGTGGATAGTATCCTAGGTTTTGACCCCTTGTAGCTCTCTAACACTAAAGATGTACATCGCATACGCTGGAGGTAGGATAGGGTAGTTGTTATTGTTGGGTGTCATAGAGTCAACAACAACTCAAAGCAATCCTATAAACAACAAATTAGAACCTTGCCCACTCCTGTGCCAATCATTTCTCACATGCTTGAGCCCATTTTTATAGCCTTGTTGAGAGTCTTCTTCGCTATCCTTGATCCATCACCTTTCCAAGAATGATGTCTTTCTTCAAGGACCAGGCCCTCCTGACAACATGCCCAAAGAATTTGGAAAAAAAAAATAAAATTTCACCATCCTTGCCTCTAAGAAGGACCCTGGTTTCTTCCTCCAGGACATATTTGCCCTTTTGGCATTCCATTTTGTTGTTGTTGTGTATCTTTGAGTTGGAACCAAATTTGAGTTGAAACCTACTGATAGCTGGACCTCTAGTGGGTGTTCAGAAGCAATTAATCTCCTGGAAGGAGATTACTCATCTTTCTCTTGTGGATCAGCTCGTGGCTTTGGTCTTTGAATTGGTAGTGCAACACCTTACCACTCTTCTGAAACACCACACTTCAAAGGCATCAATTCTTCTTCTGTCATCCTTATTCATTCATTATTCAACTTCCAGATGCATCCAAAACAACTGATGATATCGCAGCTTGAGTCAGGCACACCTCAGTCTTTAAATCGATATCCTTGCATGTTAGTACTTTGGAGAGGTCTGTGACAGCAGATTTTCTCAATGCAACACCTCTTTATTTCTTGACTGTGGCTATCATGAGTGTTGACTGTGAATCCAAGCAAGATGAAATAATTGACAACTTCGGTCTTTTCTCTATCTATCATGATGTTGTCCGTTGGCCCACCAACGAGGACTTCCACTTTCCTAATGTTGAGATGTAAGCCATAGTAAAAGTTGTAGTCTTTGACTTTCCGCAGTAAGTGCTTCAACTCTTCTTCACTTTCTGCAAGTAAGATTGTATCACCTGCATAGCATAGGTTGTTAATGAGGCTTCCTCTGATCCTGATGCCACATTCTTCTCATACAGTTCATCTTCTTGAATGATTTGTTCTGCATTTAGGTTGAATAGTTTTGGAGAAAAAGATCCAGCCCTGACACATGCCTTTCCTGATTTTAAATCATGTAATGTTCCCTTTCTCTGTTCTGACAACTACTTGGGCTAAGGTTAAATAAATAACAAAAATAGAACAAAACAAACAACAAACAAACAAACAAAAAACACATCAAACTCATTGTTATCAAGTCAAACCTGACTCATAGCTGGCCCTTTGAATGGGTTTTTAGAGTTATATATCACAAAGGTGGATTTAAGCCTTCAGGTTAACAACGCAACTCTCTCTGGACTAGGTGTGGTTGGTTTTGCTGTTGTTGTAGGTTCCATCAAGTTGAGTATGACCCATAAGGACCCTTGGAACAACTCACGTGAACTCTATCCTATCCTGTGCCATTCTCAGAATCTCTGACACACTCTAACCCATTGCTGCAATCATTGTGTCAATTCACTTACGTTATTTTGGAAATTAGTGTTTTCGAAAGTACCACTTATGTAAGGAAATTTTGAAAGCCTCACACGTGCTCAGACATGACCTGAGAAGACCCTAAATTTTACTTCGGGCTGACCTGTAGGTTCAGTGCAAGCCTAGTCTAATATTAAGGGGGAAAACTCCACCACAGACCAAAATTGCAAAGACTGAGAAAAGTTTTGGGTTTTTTTTATTGTTAGTTTGTTTACAGCACTTGGGATGGTCTATTTCTTTTGTGTTTACCCTGGAATTAAAGGAACTATCTGTAATAAAACAGTGTCAATATATATTCAGGAAGCCAGCTTTTCCAGGAAGTCACTAAACTAATAAATTATTATGATCCTAAAAGTTTTTTTTAAAAAGTAAATCTGAGGAATAATTTCCAAAGTTATCACACTATTATATCCAGATTTTTAAAAAACGAAACTATAACACAAAACCAAGAGTCGCTCGTTCAGAAGAACAAAATGAATGTTAGGAACCATCACCATGACTGCTCAAAATTATTAGACAAAGACTATTATTTTAACCATGAGTTTATTGAAGTTTACAAAGAAAAAGGTTTTCACACATTTTCTTCCTTTTCTCTCCCCCAGTTCACTTTGTAATGCTTATTCTGTTCCGAATCTACCAAAAAAAAAAAAAAAAAAAACAAAAAAACCAACCCTGCTAGAGCTAACAAATTAATTATATTTAGTAGGGTGCAAGGTCATCACCCAAAACTCATTTTTATTTTATATACCAGCAATGAACAAGGTAAAAAGAAAATAAAGAAAACTAATTTATTTATAATATCATTTTCTTAGGCTGAGTTCTCTAGATAAGTCAATCTAATACACACATATCTATATATATTAGATATGGACAGCACAGGAGAGGAAGACCCCAGATCTGGATAAGATGGATTGATACAGTAACTGGGGCAATGGGGGTTGGTGTGTCAGAGTCAGTGAGACTGGCTCAGGACAGGGAAGAGTTCAGAGCTGCTGTACATAGTGTCACTATATATCACAGGTGATTCAATGACATATACAACAGTAACATACTATGACAGGTTTGGAAGCAGGAGTGGCATCCACTTTCTAAACAACTTGCCTCTGGAAACTCTATGACCTTTGATAAATGTCGTTAGTTGTAGAAGGGCTTCAGGCCTTTTGTTCATAGAGTCGCTGTGAGTCATGATCAACTTGAAGACAATCAACAACAACAATAACATCTATGTATGTGTTATATAAACATATATATGTTGTTGTTGTTGTTAGATGTCATCAAGTAGGCATAAACTCACACACACACAAAGATATATTTTTTATCTTGTTGCTATTGTCAAAACAAAGAGAAGAAATGAGGAAGTTAAAGAGTTGAACAGAAGATTTCAGAGGGTATCACATGAAAACAAAGTATTATTATGAAATGTGCAAAAAGCTGGAGTCTGAAAATCAAAAGGGAAGAACTCATCTGACATTTACCAAGCTGAAGGAACTGAAGAACAAATTCAAGCCTCAAGTTGCAATACTGAAACATTGTTGTTGTTATTGTTGTGTACGAGAATCAACCCATTTCTGACCCTCCTGTGAGTTTTCAGAGACAGTTAATCACAGGGGAGGAGATGGCCCATCCTTCTCCCATGGAGGAGCTGGTAGCCTCAAATCACATGATTTTGGGATTGCAGGACAATTTCTTGCCACAAGGCCACTGAAAGATACTATGGGGAAATTTTTGTGACTGGTCAAGAAAACATCAAAAGAAGATAGAAGCAGTAACACAGAGTCACTGTACAAAAAATAACTGACTGACACAGAACCATTTCAGTAACTAGCATACGATCAAGAATCAATGGTTATAAAGGAGAAAGTTCAAGCTGCTCAGCTTCTCAGAGGGAATTGTCAAAAATTAGGGCCCCAGAAATTGATGGAATACAAATTGACATATTTCAACAAATATATGCAGCCCTAGTTGTGCTGACTAGGTTGTGCTAAGAAATCTGGAGGAAGCTATCAGGCCAACTGATAGGAAGAGATCCATATTTATTCCCATTCTCCAAAAAAAATGTAATCCACAGAATGTGGAAGTTACCAAACAATATCACATACAAGCAAAATCTTGCTGAAGATTATCCAAAAATTACTGGAACAGTATACTGACAAAGAATTGCCAGAAATACAAGCTGGGTTTAGAAGAGACTGTGGCAGTAGGGATATTGTTGTTAATGTCATATGGATCTTGGCTGGAAGCAGAAAGTACCAGAAGGATGTCTATTTGTGTTTTATTGACTATAAAAGGCATTTATTTGATTGTGTGGATCATAAGAAATTATAGCTAACACTGAGAAGAATATAACTTCCAGAATACTTAATGTGCTCACATGACACCAATACCTAGACCAAGAAACTGTTGTCTAAATGGAGCAAGGAACTACTACATGGCTCAAAGTCAAGAAAGGAGTGCATCAGGGATGTATCCTTTTTCCGTACCTTTTCAGTCTATATGCTGAACAGATCATTTGAGAGGCTGGATTTTGTGAAAAAGAAGGATGCATCAGAATTGGAGGAAAACTCCTTAGCAACCTGTGTTATGCAAATAACACAATCTTGCTTGATGAAACTGAGGAAGACTTGAAGAATTCACTGCGAATGATTAAGGACTATAGCCTTCAATATAGATTGCATCTCCACATCAAGAAAACAAAGATTTTCACCGTCAGGCCAATAAGCAGCAACATGATGGATGGAGGAAAGATTGAGATTGTTAACAATTTCATCCACAAACAACACCATTGGCACCAACAGTCAGAAAATCGAAAGATGAATTAGATTGAGAAAATCTGCTATCAAAGACCTCTCCAGAGTGCTCAAGAGCAACTATATCTGTTGAGTGACTAAGATGCACCTGATCCAGGCCATGATCTTCTCAATTTTTTCTATACATTTGAAAGCTGGACAATGATTAATGATGACAAAATAAGAATCAATACCTTTGAGCTGTGGTGCTGGAGAAGAGTATTGAACATTTTATGAACTGCCAAGAGAACAAACAGGTCTGCTATGGAGAAGATGAAACATGTTGATCCCGGGACACAAGGATTTTGAACGTCCATGTCACATGCTTTGGACATGTTGTCAGGAGGGACCAATCCTTGGAGAAGGACATCATGCGTGGAGAGGTGTAGAAGGTCAGTTCAGTAAAGACCCCAAATGAGATGGATTGACAATTGACAATGTGTCTGTGGCAGTGAAGTCAGGTGTGTCAGAGATGTGAGGTTGGTTCAGGATAGGGCAGACCATTTATGACAGAATAGAATTGCACTAAAAAGATTTCCAAGGTTATCATCTTTATGAGAGGAATCTTGGTGGTGCAAGGGTTAAAGCACTCAGTTGCTAACATAAAGGTCAGCAGTTTGAACCCTTCAGCATTGTGAAAGAAAGATATGACAGTTTGTGTCTGTGACAGTTACAGGTTTAGAAACCCTGTGAGATCTACTCCTATAGGATCATTATGAGCCAGAGCCAACTCAGTACAAATGGGTTGAGTTTATTTAAGTCCCTCTTTGACACTCTGCTGAAGAATTAGACTTGGTTCTTCTAGGGCTTGGAGAAGTCTCCACTCCACTCATGAAAGGTCCAAGCACACTATGTGAGCCAGGTAGGGTAAGAGAGGCAGAGATGGGAGCTTGGAGAGAGGAGACTTTGACTAGGTTTGACGCTAGAAGGAGATTAAGGGAATTGGTTTTCTTTGTCAAGCGGTAAACCTTTCATGTCGTAATCACAGGGATGGAAAGCTGACTGGGTTTATCACTCTAGAGATCTGGTTATTTCCAAATCAGAAGTGCAGCCAGCTCTGTGTAAAAAGGAGAAATGGCTCATGTCTCTGGAGACTGTACGGTCAGGGGAGTTAGGGGAAAATCTCCTCAAGAGGGGACTTGAGGCTGGGTCTGCAGAGGTCAGCCTTCTGGTTGAGGGAGTGGAGAGATGGATGGGGCAGACCATGCCTAGGTACAGTCTCCAGAGGTATAGTGTGGGCTCAGAGGTCTAGAGGGCTGAGTTCCTCTCCTAGAAGCTCCCAAGGTCAGTGTTTTTGGAGCAGAGGTGAAGAAGCTAAGGAGAGAAGGAGCAAGCCGACTGGCCTCTGCCCTGGAGCAAAAGTCAGCAGCCACTACAAGTTTTATAAGGGAGAGTAAGAAGTGCTCTTCACCATCTATCGTGATGCTGCCAATTGGTCCAGTGGTGAGAATCTTTGTCTTCTTGACATTGAGTGTCAATCCATGCTGAAGGCTGCAGGCCTTGACACTCTGCAGCAAGCACTTCAGGTCCTCCTCAGTTTCAGCAAGCAGGGTTGTGTCATCTGCATAACGCA
>NW_006399911.1:4885934-4892408 GCF_000299155.1 Elephantulus edwardii | reverse complement strand
CGCTATGAGTCACAAGTGACTCGACAGCTCATAACAATAACAACAACCACAACAAAGAAGTGGTCAATAGTGATCTATCAGGCCTGAAACTGATGCAGTGTGGAGCATCTCCTTAACGAAAACAAACAACAACAATTAAAAAACCAAGAAACCATTCCAATTTAGAAATGTTAGAAGAGGCAAAGACCCTCCTTAGGCCTGGAGAGTCTGAGCCCTGAGCTTCAGCCTAGCCCCACTCCCGCTCCCCAGCCTGTGGTCTGCAGGGTCTAGGGGACTATACCTCAGTGTACTAGTGCCACTCAGTGCTCAGAAATCAGATACACAGAGCATCTCAAAGATAGGCCTGTAATCCCATCAGATTGCCCTAGCACAAACCCAGGAGATTGGCCCTTCTCTCCATATTTCTGAGTCGGCTGAGTGAGGCTGGGTTAGGAAGTGACAGCCCTTGTCACCTGCTCGTGGCCCAGCTGTGAATGATGTATGTTTGACTGTTTTAATTGTTTGACTCTTAGAATAGGAAAGAGATCTGAAAATATACACTTGAGCAATAAAGTTGATAATATTGACACCCCACTTGTATTCGAATGTAACCACCAGTCCCTCTGATGTAGTCACCGTACACTTCCCAGGAAGGACAGCATAGACTGCAGTTATGTGTACAGAAACAGGATACAGCCCAGTAAGTCAATTCTGACTCGTAATTGTCCCTCCCTTACGTTTCCAAGGCTAGAAATCTTTACAGGAGTAGACTGCCCACTTTTCTCCTTCAGAGAAGTGGGTGGGTTTGAACTGATGATTTTTTGGTTAGTAGTCCAAGCTGTCAGGCACTACAGCACTGCCTCCTTAGGCACCTATTGTGTGTTAACTCTTCTCATGCATGTGTAAATCTGATTGCACCCAAGGGCAATCCATTCTCTCAACGCTCATGCACACTATAGCCTCTCATGTACTAGGCTGAAGTGGAATCTCACAGAATCTCCAAAGCTGAGTGTCACTAGTACACTGAGGTATATATAGTCCCCTAGACCCTGCAGACCACAGGCTGGGGAGCGGGAATGGGGCTAGGCTGAAGCTCAGGGCTCAGACTCTCCAGGCCTATGGAGGGTCTTTGCCTTTTCTAACATTTCTACTCAAAGGTAGACAGTTCAAACCCACCAGCTGATTCAAGGCAGAAATATGGGCAATCTCCCCCTTGAGTGATTTACAACCTCTGGAAACACGGTGGAGAATCAGCTATGCGTTAGATCTAACCTGATAGCCCCTAACAACAACCACCACCTCTAGGCAACACTTCTTCTAAAGTACAAAGTCAGGAAAGAACCCTTAAATTTTCAACTACGCTCTGAAAACCTCTGCCTCTTGTTTTTCTACTTTATCTGTCCCTTTCTGGAAGGAGTGTATTAAATCTCCCATGCTTCTGATAGGCCATAATTGATGTGGTTTTAGGCCAATAGAAGTTTAATAAAGGTATCTATTCTTGGTGGAATGTGCCTCTTATCAAAATTAAATATGATTCTTTGTCCTTTCTTGTACTTTTACCTTGAGTTCCATTTCCCCACACAATTCCGCTGCATCTTTCCTTGCTGTATCTTTTGTGTTGTTATCTTTCCCTATTTCTCTCTTATTACATTTTAGATCTGTCTCTTATCAACATGGGATGGCCAGACTTTTACTTTAATCTGTTTGAGAGTCTCTGCTTGTTTGCTTTAATTTTGCTTTTGGTGAAGATATGCACAGCAAACCCGACTCCCTTCCCCGTTTCCAGATGTAATGACCTTGGTTACATTCTCCACCTTGAGTCAACATTTCATTCTTTCTATTGTAGGTGTTTCACTCCCATTACAAGCTTACCTCATTTTATTGTGCTTTGCTTTATGATGCTTCACAAATATTGCCTTTTTTCCCACCCCACAAATTGTAGGTTTATGACAACTTCGCAATGAGCAAGTCTATTGGTACTGTTTTTCCAACAGTACATGATCGTTGTGTCAAGTTTTGGAAATTCTCACAATATTTTAAACCTTTTCGTAATGCTACTGAACTTGTAATAGACTACATTGTAAGTGTACACATAGCTTTCAGATGCACTGGGAAACAAACACTTCTTGCAACTCCCTTTATTGTCGTGTTTGCTTTATTGCTGTGGTCTAAAGCCTAGCCTGTAATATTGCCTTAATCTCTCTGCTCTGCAACTTCTCATCTATGCATTAAAATAGCTACTGACTACTTGGTCTCATGTAAACCAAACATTGCCCTCAACTAGAGTCTAAGTCATTCTTTAAGAATTTGAAATTTGGAGCTCTGGTGGCTTAGTGGCAGGAAGCTGCACTGCAATCCCAGAGGCGTGCAGTTCAAGTTCACCAGCTGCTCTGCTGGAAAAGGAGGAGCAGTCTCCTCCTGTACCAGTCAGATCTGATTCGACAGTACACACACACACACACACACACACCAAAACTGAAAATAAAAAATTTAAAAAAAGAACTTGAAATTATATTCTTGGGGTTTTTCTCCTTTTTAAATCAGACTTATTTATTGTATTTCTGATCAAAACATTCAGTAATAACAGCCAGGCTAGCATTTCAAGTTTCAACATAGAGAAGGTAGTGGTTCATGTTCCTGATTAATTCTGTTTCCTCCCTACCTCTTGGGTTTGCTTTTCTCTAGGGGAATAAAGACCAGTAGTTGTATCTTCACACTGGTTTTAAAACCATGCAATGTTCCCTTTTTCTGTCCAGATAACAGCTTCTTAGCTTTCTTGTTGTAGATTTTGCAGGGGTAGTAAATCATGCAGGAGTAGACTGTCTATCCGTCTGTGGAGCAGCTGCCACCACCTGAATCATGTGCCTGTGGGATTGCAGTGCAGCTTCTTATTACACGGCCACCGGAGCAAGGTATAGATTTCAAATGACTATTAAGTGTTCTGGAATTCCCATTCTTCTCAATATTAGCCACAGTTTGTTACAATCCTCACAGTCAAATGCCTTTGCACAGTCAATAAAATACAAATAAACACTCTTCTGTTATTCTCTCCTCTTAACAGGATCCATCTGACATCAGCAATGATACTCCTAGTGCCAAGGGCTCCTCTAATCCCAGCTTGAACTTTGGGTAGTTTCCTTTCAATGTATTCTTCCAGTCGATTTTTGGATGATCTACAGCAATATTTTATCTACATATATTATTAATGATACTGTTCGATAATCTCCACATTCTATTGGGTCACTTTTCTTAGAAACTGGGCCAAATATGGATTCCTTCCAGTCAGCTGGACAAGCAACTTTCCTCCAAATTTCCTGGCAAAGACTGATGAGCATGTCAATTGATATTTTATCTACTCTGAGGTCTTATTTTTTTTTTCGCCAATGCCTTCAGCACAGTTTAGACTTCTTTCTTCATTACTATTGGTTCTTGTCCATACAGTATTTCTTTAAATTTTCTGTGTCGACCAATTCTTTTTTTATCCAGTTGTTGTTCTTCTTGTTGTTGTTGATTGTCTTCGAGTCTAGCACGACTATAGTGACCCTATGAACAAAAGACTTGAAGCCTCTCTACAACTATCGACATTTATCAATGTTCATAGAGTTCCCAAAGGTAAGTTGTTTAGGAAGTGGACACCACTTCTCTGTATATTCTTTCCGTTATTTTTATGATGCATCCCAGATCATTCAAGATTTTGCCCACAGCTTCTCTCAGTATTGCAACTTGAGGCTTGATTTTGTTTTTCAGCTCTTTCAAATTTAGAAATCCCAAGCAAGTTCTTTCACTTCCAACTCTTTGCACATTCTGTTATAATACTTTTTTTCTCTCAAACTGCCCTTTGAAATCTTCTGTTCATATCTTTTACTATAGCATTTCTTCTCTTTGTTTTGGCTTCTCGATGCTCCAGTGTACTTCTCAGTCTCTTCTGATACCCATTCTTTCTCCCTCCTCAATCTTTGTAACAACCTTTTGCTCTTCTCATAGATGATATTTTTATGTCATATACAGCTCATATGCTCTTTGATAATTAGTGTTTAACGCATTAAAACTATCCTGGAGACTTTTTCTTTTTAAAAAATTTTATTTTATTAATTTTAATAAACATTTACAGAGATTTTGGATTTTCATTCATTCATTATTGCACTTTTTTTCTGTATTACCACCACCCCCCTCCCCTGTTCGCTCCTCTCTTTGAAAAGCAAAAGATAAACTTCTTTGTTGGTATACAATCCCCCCAACTCAGACCCTTACTCTCCCTGCCCCAAATGCTCTCCACTATGCAACCTTAATTCTGGATTCCTGTGATAATCATAATATACTATCATATATCACTTTTAAACTGTTCTCTCCCTCATCTGTTTCAATTCAGTATACATAATCTATCCAGTTTTTCTCAGTCTTACCCCAACCCTGATGTCCATCACTTCCTACATCAGTGACACCATGCAGTATTGCTCCTTTTGTGACTGAGATATTTCACTCAGCATAATGTCCTCCAGGGTCACCCATTTTCAATAATATTTTATGAGCTCCTTATTTTTCAATGCAGCATAGTATTCCATTGTGTGGATATACCACAGCTTCTCTATCCATTCATTTATTGATGGGCACTTAGGTTGTTTCCAACTCCTTGCTATTGTGAACAAAGCCACGATGAACATGGGTGTGCATATATTTGCTTGGATGGTGGTTATGGTCTTTCAGGTAGGATAGACTCAAGATTGTGTTTTGTTCTTGTGGACCTGTTAATACAAGGTAGTATTCAAACATATATATAAAAAACTAAAGCCAAAACAGAGCAAATTTACAACAACCACCAACTTTTTCAGCCCTGAATTGACCAAACATGCGATCAGTATGTGTTAATAATTATTGGTGACTAGAATGCAAAAGTTGTAAATAATGAAGAAGAAATGGTAGTTGGAAGGCATGATCTTGGTGACAGATTCAGGCTGAACATCAAATAATTGAATTTTGTACATTCAGTCATCACAAATACCTTTTCAAATAAACACAAAAGGTGATTTTATACATTGATTTCACCAAATCAACTGCATCTAACTACATCTGTGGAGAGTCAGTGGAAGAGCTCATTATAAGTATTTACAGAACAAAAACTGACTGTGGAAGAGATCATCAATTATTTATGTACAAGTTTATATTAAATGTGAAGAAAATGAAAACAAATTCATAAGAACCAATATACAACCATCACTCTATCCCACCTGAATTGAAAACTGTCTCAAAAACAGTTTTGATCCATAGATAAACAAATTGTGTGACTCTATGATTACCCCCTGCCATGCCTCAACCCTCTGCTCCTACCCTTCCCACCCCAGATCCTCATAAACGTTTTATTAGTTATCTTTCTGTTTCCACAATAAGGGTCTTATACAGTATTTGTCCCTATGGGTCTGAGGTAGTTCACTTAGCATAATGCTCCAGGCCCTCCCAAGTTAGTTAGAGATTTTTAAAATCATTGCTCCTGCATTCTATGTAATATTCCATCATGTGAATATACCATAATTTCTCAATCCATTTGATTATGGTTGGACCTTTGGGCTATTTCCATGTTCTTTCTGTCTCGTGTACTTTGAGCATGTTGTCAAGAGGACATTATGGTGGGAAAGGACAACATGCTGGAAATCGTAGGGAATCAGGGAAAGAACAACTCTCAAGGAGATGGATTGACACAGTGAATATAACTGTGAGCTTGTTTGCATCAGAAAGGTGAGGATGGTGCAGGATGGGACAAGCTTTTAATCTTTTGTAATAGGTTGTTGTTGTTGAGTCAGAACTGACACAGAGCTAACCCTCAGGCAGGTTTTTAGAGGCAGTTTATCACATGGGAAGAAATTGCTTATCCTTCTCCCATGAAGTTGTTAGTTGACTTGAACAGTGTGCCTTTGAGATTGCAGCTCAGCTTCTTGCCACTAGGCCATAGGAGCACTATGAATTCTAGTTAACTCAAGGGCACCTAACAAAAATAACAATGCCTAGAATATCAATCTTTATGCATTCCGTTTCATTTTTAACAACTTTTAACTTTATCTGGAGTCATACTAATAATTCCATTATCCAATTATTAATGGATATTTGCAGCTATTTCTTCATTGGCTGCAAGCTTTATTTTATCCATGCTATTAAGGTAGACTGTAGTTTGAAGATCCAGCTCTTTCCTAATTGCATTCTGAGTGTTTTTTAATCTGAGGGGTTTATCTTCTAGCACTGTTATTCCAGAAGAGGATGACAGCCCTACTTCCTTGTCTGCTTTAGTCTGGAAGCTCTGCTGAAACCTGTCCTCCACAGTGACTTTTTTGGTATTTGAGTGTGGCTCTGAAAGACACTTGGCCAAGGTGGCCTACATCAGGTCCTCGTGGCTGACAGGACGGACAGGCCCCAGCTCCCAGCTGGAAACAAAGGAGGACGCTTCAACGATTTAGATCCTCCCAGAAGAGCTGTGGGTGAGCATTAACATTACTGGTAAGTATATTC
>NW_006399911.1:4873263-4874468 GCF_000299155.1 Elephantulus edwardii | reverse complement strand
TATTTCTTTAAATTCCTCTGTATCTGCCAATTCCTTTCTATATAATGACTCAGTATATTCCTTCCATCTTCTTTTAATACTTCCTGGATCGAGGCATATCTTACCGCATCAAATCAACACACAAGTCACCACAGAACAAGAAACTAGAAAATGAGTAGAATGAATATTACATGATAGGGAATTGCATTACTAACCCAAAGGAGAAGCAGTTTGCATCTACTAGTAATTCTCCCTGAACTTTTCTTACATGACCCTCAGCAAGGTGTTGAGACACCATTCAGCCAGCATAACACCGATTCCCAATAGTCATCGGCCTGCAGACATAGCCAGGCCCTACTCCCCTTTTAGTTCCGGCACGCCCAAATGCTGGTAGAATATAAGCCAGATACGCCCAAGCCATTTGGCAAGTCCAAGCCTCTGATTCCCTTGGGGCAAAAATAATGCCAAAGAGCCTTGACATTTTCTTATGTGACCTTTACATGTTTTGTACTTTGTAATTAATGTGTTAATAATCTCCTTCCAGTGTGTAAATATTTAATCAACAGGGATTTTCTTCTATTTTTTTCAATACTTTTTATAAAGTGATTACGAAGACTTTCATTTTCATGTTTTCCTAGCCCAATATTGTTAAATTATGTTGTTGTTGTTGTTGTTGTTGTTAAGTGCCATCAAATCATAGACGACTCATAGTGACCCTATGAACAAAAGACCTGAACTCTTGTATAACTTTGGTCATTTCTCCATGTTCATAGAGTTTCTGGAGGCAAGTCATTTCGGAAGTGGATGTCATTCCTGCTTCCAAGCTTGTTTTGATCAGGAATCTCCACTAAACTCTGTCCACCATGTTGTTGTTGTTATGTGCCGTCGAGTCGTTTGCGACCCATAGCGACCCTATGTACAACAGCCCTAAACCCTGCTCTATCCTGTGCCAATCGCACTGCCTCTGACACGCCCATCCCGATTACCCCAGTCACTGAATCAATCCACCTCAAAGAGGGTCTTCCCCTCTTGCACCGTCCCTCCACCTTCCCAAGCATGATGTCCTTCTCCAAGGACCTGTCCCTCCTTACAACATGCCCAAAGTATGTCAGACGAAGCCCCAGAATCCTTGCCTCCAAGGAGTTGCTTGGTTTAATCCTCTCCAGGATGAATCTGTTTGTTTTCTTGGCAGTCCATGGTACATTCAGTACTCTTCTCCAGCACCA
>NW_006399911.1:4851982-4872788 GCF_000299155.1 Elephantulus edwardii | reverse complement strand
CTGCGCTGTCCCTCCACCCTCCCAAGCATGATGTCCCTCTCCAAGGACCTGTCCCTCCTGGCAACATGTCCAAAGTATGTCAGACGAAGCCCCAGTATCTTTGCCTCCAGGGAGTAGCTTGGTTTAATCCTCTCCAACCATTATTGCATTTGGCACATCAGTGTCACAGTGTTTAGCATCACAGCAACCACGAGTTACCTCTGTACAGCAATGCACAGACCAGTGCTAAACCACTTAGAAGAATGTTTGTCAAAAACCAATTTAAACCAGGCCTAACAGGCGCAGATTAAAATCACCCACCTTGAGCTTGGTAGCATAACTTTCTGTCCACTAGGCCAACGTAGCTCTCTCTCTGTTGTTAAGTGCTATCAAGTTGTAGACAACCCATAGTGACCCTATGAACAAAATATCTGTTATATTAAAAACAAGTCTTTGAAGAATAATATACAAATACAATCATGCTGCTTTTAGGTGAAAGGAGATAAAAATAAAACTAACCTATGTGTATAACCAGAGGGCTCCTTGAAGGCAAGAATGGCAAAGCTTTGTCTGACTGACTTTGAGCATGTTGCTAGAAAGACTATTCCTTGGAGAAGGACATCAAGCCTGAAAAGGTGAAGGAAGGCATTGAGAGAGAGGAATCCTTTCAGCCTGATGGACTGACATAGTGACTACAGCAACGGTTTGAGTGTGTCAGTGATTGAGAATTTGACACAGGACCCCTAGTGGGGATCATGAACATTCTTCTAAGTGGTACAGCGGTGGTCTATCTATTTGCTCTGCTGAAGTAACCTGGAATTGCTGTGATGATGAACAACTGTGTCATAGGTGGTCAAACACCACATAATTGGCTGCCCATCACGGGCAGTGTTTGGTGGAGCTCCCAGATTGATTCCGGTTTGGAAGCAGGAGCAGTATCCACTTCCTAAATCATATGCCTCTGGAATCTTTATAAGGGCTTTTGTATTTACATGTTGGTTGGGCCTGAGGGCCTATTTTGCCTATTGCTATTGCTATTGTTGTTTCATTTTGGAGGAACATTCTTCTAAGTTGTACAGCACTCTTCTTTCAATTTCCTGTACTAAAGTAATCTAGGTTTGCTGTGAAGCTGCACCTGGTGCCATTGGGGGTCAAATGCCATAATAATTGCCCATGGTGGACGATATTTGGTGGAGCTCCCAGTTTTAAGACAGGTTTGGAAGCAGGATTGGCATCCACTTCCTAAACTACGTACCTCTAGAAACATATGCCTCTGGAAAATCTATGAACCTGGAGAAATAACAGTAGTTATAGGAAGACTTCAGGCCTCTTGTTTATATGGTCGCTATGAGTCATCTTTGACTTGACGGCAATCAACAAACAACAACAACAGTAACTCTCCATAAAAATAATAATTGAGAATCTTGTTTTAATCTTGATTCATTTTGAGAACCTTCACTAATACTAGCTATTGCCTTGAAACACTTCAACATTAAAGAAAAATCCTCTTAAAACACATAAAGTGCAGTAAATAGAAATTGATACGTTCTAGAGCTAATATCTAGTAAACAGCACTGTCTTTAACACTTTGTATTAATCTAATGGTTATCATAGACTTCAGACAACTCGTGTTAATTTCCACTCATGCAATGAAAACCCACATAGACTTGTGATTGATCCCTTTGGTTTCCAAGTTCTTCTAAAACTGCTCACATTGCAGTACATTCTAGAGTTTTTTTCTGGGACAAATACCCTCCAAACTCCCAGGCCTCCAGCCCCACTCTTTTGAAAGAGTGAATAATCTTTCTCCATGTCCCTCCTAGTGACACCTCCATGGCCTTCCTGTTGGGAAGATGTGGTGATCTGTTGGTAATGGGTGATGTTCTCATGGAAGACAAAACATAAAAATCGGTGTTTCTTGAGAGCTAGACACTCTCTCCTTTGAATGGTAGACTCCTCCTGGCCTGAGTGTATTATTTCCTCCTGAGGAGAAGGAAAAACAAATCAGGAACAAACTGAAGGCCACTCTTTACATAGTTGGTGTGACAAAGCACTGTTTTCAAAAAGGCCACAGAAGACAACAGAGAAAATGTTACTGAACTACCCAGCCCCCTCCTGTCACCTGCTTCTAAACAGAATCCTTTCCTATTGCAGGAAAGGTCTCTTGTTTTCATTAACTCTCAGTGAGGCAAATCATATATCGCCCAATGACACATTCACAGATCATATTTTGCCCTTGCTCTGAACCCTGCCGTGGCTCCTTCAAGGCGCCAGGGCTTCTCAGCTGTAAATACTCATGCAGAGATCTAGATTAAACAGTGTCACATCGTGCCAATCCATTTTTAATTCTCTTCCAATCTTACTTGTTGCGTCAATAAGGGAGTTTCTGTTTGTTTCTAGACTGTACGTAACATCTCTGTAGCATGTGTTAATCTCCCTTTTTCACAGAGCAGGAGCAGGCACGAGGCCCAGAGCTTCAGCAAGTTGGAAGAGCTAGGCTTCTACAGGTGTTTAATGTGTTTGCTTCCACAGTTTTATTCCAAGAATGACAAGTGTCTGTGGTGTGTTTTGTCCCAATCAACAAACATGTTCCTTTAGAACTCTTTTTTCCAAATGAGATAAGCTGAAGGAGATATATGGGCTAGATAATAGTATAAATGGTGTGCTATCGTGACAAAATCTGCAAAGTATGTATATGTTGCTTTGGGAGACCTTGTTCAGAGAATTAAGTCAATCTTACTTAACCTCACATTGAAGTTGAGCCCTGATAACCTGCTTTTCCTACACGATTCGTCACCACTCATCCTGATGCCAGAGCCTTCTTTCTCACTGCACCAAATACTCCCACTCAAGGAATGTAATCTCACAGCATTCTTCCCATTCGAGATAAGGAGAGAGCAGAGCTGTGATGTTTTGAGAAACCCCAGACAGATCAGGAAATTGTGATTAGAAGCTCATGATTTTAATCAATGGTCCTTAGACTATTAATTGGTGACCCCTAAACTTTGGAAACAGAGTCAAACTAGATTAAAGAAATCATTAGCATAGAAAGATCCTCATCTCTGAGTTCAGACATCAGTTCAAACATGCTAAGAACTGTCATTTGGGGTAACCTCGTTTTCATTCACTTCATGTCATATGTAGTCATATATGGAACATAAATATAACTCCTATACTAGGGAGTTCTAGTGGCCTCGTACGTACCTAAAGGCATGTAGTTCGGATTCACCAGCTGCTCTGTGGGAGAAGGATGAGCAGTTTCTTCCTGTGCAATTTACTGCCTCTGAAAACCTTCTGGAGGGTCAGCTATGAGTCAGTTTCAACTCAGTGTACACAAGAATGAGCCACTGCAGTGGCTACACAGAATGCACAGATCATACTTATGACTGGGATAAAAAATTATAATTCAAATGGAAAACAGGAGTCAATTCTTCGGGAAAGTATCTCAAATGTGTTTGCAGGCCTTTTGCACTCAGTCTCTAGGTTTTGGTGTCACTCTTAATGTCATTCTCTTAGTCCCACCAACTATGGTGTCGCCCTCTGTGTCCCTAGTCCTCCAGAAAGCTTTGGCGAGGCCTCCGGCTCTGGCTCAGTGAGGTGCCCGTCCCTGGTTACCAGCCTTATATTGGCCTCTGGTTCTTCAGTGCTGCCATTGCTGCTGCTTTTCTAGTAAAAGTCTTGAGCTGGATTCTCCACTTCCTTTTTCTTGCTGGTAGTGAAATTCCCATTTTCTGCTGAACCCTAGGGGATGGTGAGACTGACCAATCCCAATAGTTCTCCCACACACGTTGTTTACATGTTCCTGCCCTCATTCACAGCATTAACCTAGTCCTACCTGGGATCTGGGGCCTTGGAGTCTCCCCTCCACTCTGGAAGTTGGCTGGCTGGCTGGCATCTAGATGGCAATCTTGTCTTGGGGGCAATCAGGCAGGGGAAGTTTCTGGGGTTCTTTGTGTTATGTGTTACTGTTCTTTTACCCCCTCAACAGTGGGTGGCCTTGAGCCTTAGACTAAGGGTAAAGATAGAGACCTGCTCGAGGGCATGACTTTAAAATCCTATAGGGCCATCTCGGGCCAAATTTATTCATTTTAGAAGAATATTCTCCTAAAGACACGGTAATCATTTGTCTATTTGCTATCCTGAACAACTTGCAGTTGCTGTGATGCTGAACACTATTCCATAGTCATGTCAAATACCATAATGGTTACCCATTACGTACAATGTTTGGAAGAGCTTCCAGATTGATTCATGTTGGGAAGCAAGAGAGGCATCCACTTCCTAGACCAGATGCCTCTGGAAACTACAAATTCTTTTATAAATGTACAGAAATGATGTTAATTATACAACAGAATTCAGGTCATTTGTACAAAGCTTACTGTGAGTCATATTCAACTCAAAAACACTTACCCACTGCTAAATGAGACTAGTGCTGTTATATCTAGAGGAGCATTCTTTCACTTTGCACATCACTCTTTGTCAATGTGCTATATGAAGTAACCTGGATTTGCTGTGATGCTAAACCTTGTGCCATGGGGATATCAAATACCATAATGGTTTCCCATTGTGGACAGTGTTTGCTGGAGCTCCCAGCTGTAAAACAGGCTAGGAAGCAGGAGTGGTATCCCCTTCCTAAACCACGTGTCTCTGGAAACACTATGAACTTGGAGAAACAACAATAGCTATGGAAAGGCATTAGGTCTTTTGTTCATAGAGTTGCTATGAGTCAACCTTGACTCGATGGCAATCAACAATAATAGCAACAACCCAGCCATGCGACAAAAGACAAACCAATGGTTAGGAAACCAATTTTTAAAAATAAGCCTATTTCTCTACACTTTACACCTCCGTGTGTCTTAACTAGATGTAGTCAAGCCAAGCAATGGATCCAGCATTTGTTGGTTAAGAACCCTCATGCCCCCTTCACTACCCTCTCCATGCAAACAGACCTCCTTCCAAACCCTCACAACTTTCTCTGCATGTGCATGTCACACATTTTCCTCCACACTTCCCACCCGCATCCTCACACCTATGGCAATTCAAAGGAGTCACCGAATTGTGGGTTTTTTTTGTATCTCCACTTCTAAGCCCTTCTACCTGAACTTGCTTTTGCCCTCCTGCATCTGACAAAATCAAGCCCTTTTCCCAAGAGGAGCTTAGATCAGGGTCTTCTACAAAACAGCTCCATAGTTCTGGGATGAGATGTTGCTGTGTCTGGTTCCAAGGAGCAGTGGGGTACACCAGGCTCCTTTTGGGGTGCTCACCAGGAGCTTCAATGCCCTGTATGGGATCATATCACTGCATTCACTAGAAGCACAAGCCCATACTTAGCAAGGCTTCAGTTGGGCTGGTCAGGATGTTGCCCTGCTAACGTTTCTCCTCCACTATGTGATGGCTTAGTCCATAGCGAGTCGTTTTGCTAACACAAAGCCGACACTTCTCCATTGGTTCGAATCCCCCAGCAGCTCTTACAAGAAAAAGATGGGCAATCTTGTCCCATGAGATTTACAGCCTTGGAAATCTCACTGGAGAGTCAGCTATGAACCAGCTCTGACTCAACTACGAGTAAGTTTGAGATCCTCAACTAACTGGGAACTCTAGTGGCCTAGTGGTAACAAATTGCGCTGCAATCCCAAAGGCACATGGTTTTAATCCACCAGCTGCTCTGCCGGAGATGACTACTTCGTCCCATGTTCTAGCCTCAGATGTTACATCTGCTCAAGGCAGGAAGTGGGTAAACGGCCTTCCAGAGCCCTCAGGCAGCTCGTTGACATTTCCTTGGCTGGTAAGATCCCATGGCGAGCCCTGACTACAAGAGGCTGGACAGGAGACTCTTTCCACCTGTGCTAGGACAATGGCTACTGTCTCCCACGTGAAGTCCTGTTAGCAAGGAAGATGGGAGGGCTGGGCATCGAGCTGGCAACAAAAACGAATGAGAACACCAGGGCTCTGAAACAGTGTCTCAGAGCTGCAATTCCAACTGAGCCTGCCTAACGCCAGCCAGAGCTGCCTCACACATCCTTTTCTTTTTACTATCTGGGACCCAAAGTACAATAAGGGAGAATGCCTATGACTCACATCCATCGACCCCTGTCAGGGCTCAGGCCTCCAGTGTACAGGTGAGCTGGCGGGTCCCCAGTATCAGAGTCAGATGTGGGCTAAGGGGAGGCGGAAACAGAGCAGTAGGAGACAGTGTAAGAGGCAGGAGGCATTTTACAGGAAGGCCTAAAGAGAAATTTCTCAATTGTGGGTGCTTTCCTCAGTGCATTTAATCATCAAAAGAACCCTGAAGAATAGAGGGAGAGACTGAGGCACAAGGAAGCCAGTAGTGAGCAAAGGGCTATACAGCTGGTTAGTGGGAATGAGTTGGCTTGGCCAGAGGTGAGGAAGCAAGGCCTGTGATTGACAGGGGAGGGGGGGGAGGGGAGAAGAAAGAAGGCAGTGAGTAAGGTCACAGAGACCAGAGAGCAAAGCTCCGCCCCAACCCCACAACCCTCATACTGGGTTCTGAGCAGGAAAGCAGACTCCTCAGTGCCCTGCAGCCCTGAAAGCCCCTGGCCCTACAGGGGTCTAACTCCTGGCAAAAGGGTCAGCTGCAGTCACCGTCAGGGCCCTTGGCCTCCAGTCCCTTTTGCAGAAGCACACGCTGGTGTTTTATGTCTTAATTAAACAGAGGGGAGTTTAATTGATGAGGGGCCTGCAGGATGCTGGCTTCCTGGCTCCCAACCCCAATGACTCATGCGTGCAGCAGCCCCAGATGCAGAGAGCAGGCTAATAGATTTGTAACACCCGTCTCTGCTCCAGACCCACTTAGCAAAGCCCTGGAAACCACTTGCCACCCCAGGATTGGAGTGAATTGCCTTTTATTTCAAATGTTGTCCCATAAATCCTTCACAATTAGCCCACCCTGAGGAGGAGCCTCTTCCCGGCTGGCTCTGATACAATTCCCCCCTCACCTCAACCCTCCTCAAGAGCTACTGCTATCCAGGGAAAGAGCTGCTAGACTTGGGAGCAGGCTTTGAATTCATAATGTGTATGTGCAGCAGGGGCAGGAGTCAGTCACTGTGTGCCCAGCTTTGTGCCAATCATTTTCCTGATTCGATCTCCCTCTCTCCTCATACTCCCCCGAGAGGGTTCAGAGTGGAAGCAGAAATCCAAGTTCAAGAGCTCTGCAGGGTGGTGTCCACTGCAGCTCCTCACACACTGCCCTCCCTGGACAAGATCCTCCCTGTAGGCGCTGTGGCTACAGTGGTGAAAGAAGCACCTTGGCACATGAGCAGACGCCCCTGAAGTTCGGGCAGGAAAACAGACTTCTCAGCCCTGCAGCTCTGAGAGCCCTGGTCCTATGGGAGCCTAGTTCCAGGCAGTAAGATCAGCTGCAGCCATTGCCAGGCGCTTGGCCTCCACCGCCTCTTGCAGAAGCATCAAAAGAACTCAAACTCAATTGCCACCAAATGGGAGCTGACTCATTAGCTGACCCTTCTGCAGGTTTTCAGAGGCTGTAAAAGCACGGGGCAGGAGATTGCCTATCTTTCTCTTGTGGGGTACTGGGTGGATTCAAACCAGTTCCCTTTGAGCTGGCAGTGCAACTCCCTACACACTAGGCCACCAGAGTGCTCTTTGTAGAAACAGCATAGTGTGATCTTTTATGTCTGAATTAAACATAAAGGAACACCAGTCTGTTGGAGCTAAGATTCTGCGGAGAAAGGCAGGCAATAAAGAAGTAAGCAGAACAGGTGTTAGTGATCACCACTGTGTCTGACTGAAGGACCTCTGCCTGTATGATTTCTGAGTTACACACCGCCATGAGCCAGGGACAGGCAAGGAGAACCCACAGAAGTGAGGCTCTGTGAGGACACTGAAATCTGCTTTCTTTTCAGGAGAGGATTTGCTGCAAGAAATGGGACTGGGCTAGACATCATGCTGAGAAGGTCAAGGAGAGAGGGGGTAAGCCCCAAACAGATGAATTGACACAGAAATTGCAATAATAGTTTCCAGCATTGGCTCCAACAATGGGCAGAGACAGGACAAGGTTCACAGAGTCATAGTCAATAAGAAGGTATTCAAAATCTAGTAGAAGCACATGCCCAGGCCAGCAGGTAGAGAAACCAGCCACACCCACCCATCAGGGACTTGCCCTCACAGAGCTCTCCAAGCACCAGACTGAGGCAGCCCTCATCCCAGAGCTGCCCCACAGCCCAAGGCTCCTTGATGAACTCAAAGACCCAACCCACTCTGAGCCCCTGCCCACCAACCCCATCTTCTCCTTATCCTGCACAAGCCTGCCTTCCTCCCAAAAATCTAGTGAATATTTACAAATCATATTGTCTTTCATTCAATCACACATACATAATTTGTTTTATAACGTGAGTTGCAATTTATTAGTGTAATTAATTACAATGCCTGTTTCACCTCTTATTGTAGATTGCATTTCCCTTCTCCCAACTTACCTATTTATTAATTCTCATTTTCCTCTCTCTCTCCCTTCCTATCCCTGATTAATAATCTAGAACAATTCTCTGTGTAAATCTTTCCTTAGTTTTTAAAATACCACAATTGTCCCTTTGTGTTGATTTATGTCACTCAGGGAGCTCTGTTTAGCATAGTCTGCAGGAAGGTTTGTTGTTAATTCAAAAGGGGCACCTCTGTGATAGTTAAAATCCAACAGCAGCTCTGTGGGAAGAAGGTGGGCAATCTCCTCTTGTGTGATTACAGCCTTGGAAGACCCATTAGAGGGTCAGTTATAAATTGGTTCTGACTCAACAGCAATGAGCATTATGTCGCTCACCATAACTTAAACTAGATTCATCCATGGTATGCAATGTTTCACAAATTCTTGTTCCTTTTTCAGCAATGCATAGTATTCCATTTTGTGAATGTACCATAATTTCTTTAGAGAGACACTTAATTCCACCCCCCTTGATCTACCTATTGTTGTTTTCTAATTACATAACACTAATCTGAGAAGGTTCTCTGTACTATTTTGATAGATCTTAATTTCATGAGGTTTGCTTTGTGATTTAGCATATAGTCTAACCTAGAGAATGTTCCTGGTGCACTGTGGACGGATAGATATCGTATTCCTGTTAAGTGGAGTGTTCTACATATGTCTACAAGATCAAGTTGGTTAATTGTACTGTGTAGTTGACAACATCATGATAGACAGTGAAGAGATTGAGACTGTTAACAGCTTCAGCTTGCTTGGCTCCACAACCAACACTCTTGGCACCAGCTGCCAGGAAATCAAAAGATTAATTGCATCAGGAAAATATGCTGTCAAGGACCTCTCTAGAGTACTAAAGAGCAATCATGTTAGTCTAGAGACTAAGGTGCACCTGGTCCAGCCCATGGTCTTCACAGTTACTTGCTATCCATCAGAGAACTAGACAATGACTAAGGATGCTAGAAGAATCAATCCCTTTGTGTTGTGTGCTGAAGAAGAGTAGTGAATATGCCATGGACTGCTAAGAGCATAAGCAGTCATTCTGAAGAGGGTAAAACCAAGCTGCTGCTTGGAGGCAAAGATTTTGAAGCTTCATCTGACATACTTTGGACATGTTGCCAGAAAGGACCAGTCTTTGAAGAGGGATATCATGCTTGGAAGGGTGGAGAGACAGCACAGAAGAGGAAGACCCTGGATGAGATGGATTTACTCAGTGACTGAGGTAACGGGAGTAAATGTGTCAGAGACAATGAAATGGCTCAGACTAGAGCAGGGTTCAGAGTTGTTATACATAGGTTCACTATGAGCCGCTGGCATTTTGATGGCATATAAGAACAACAACAACAACAACAGTCCTTCTAAATTATTTTTTAGTTTCTTTCTAGTCGTTCTGTCCTTCATCAAAAGTGTTGCATTGATGTCTCCTACTATTATTGTGCAGTTGTTCATTTTTCTCTTCTACTCTATTAAAGTTTGGTTTATGTATCTGCAGCCCTGTCGCTGTGTGCATAGATGTTAATTATAGTTATGTCCTCTTGCTCAGTTGACACTTTGGTCACTATATAATGCCCTTCTTAGTCTAGTGTGCTGGAGTTCTTTAGAGATTTATTTTATCAGAAATTAACATTACCTCTCCTACTCTTCTTGTTGTCATTTGCTTGCATATTTTTCTCCACCATGTGGCTTTTGTCTTTGTGCCTAAGGTTTCTCTCTTGTAGATGGTTCTTGTTTTCTTACCCACTCTACTCTTCTTTTCCCCTGACCTGTTCATTTAATCCATTCCCAGTCAGTATAACTATTGATAGGTACGGTTTTATTGCTCTCATTTTGCTGCACTGCTTTTTGTGGGGTTGTTGATTTCTGGCTGCATCTGCTGCTCAGTGCTGAGTTAATTGCGTTTATGGTATCATTTCCTTCATTGCTATGTCTTTATAGTTTTCTTCTCTTTTATTTTGATGAGAGAGTTTATTAATTTGCTTGGAGATTACACTATAATTTATTATTTTTCCAAAGTTTAAAACAATTCCATTTCTCTTGAAATCACCTCAACTTCCTCTCTGTTTAGAAATTCTCTAACTGCATTCTCACTCCCTATTCTTTCATTGTACTTGTTCTCTTTGACAGACTGGTATCTTTGATCCTCAATTTTTTTTTAAGTCTCATATGGTTTTTATACTCTGTGTCTTCTGTGTATGTTTTGTGTACACTTCCGAATGATGTGATATATGTTAATTTAGTTTTCTTGAGTCTCAGTCCAAAGAACTCCATTACTAGGTCAAAATGTTGGTCTTGTTATTGTTAAGTGCCGTCGAGTCATAGACAACTCATAGTGACCCTATGAATGAAAGACCTGAGCACTGTTCATAGAGTTTCCAGAGGCAAGTCATTTTGGAAGTGGCTTAGTTTCTGTTTATTTGGACATATGTCCTAATTTTATTGCCATATATGAGGAAAA
This sequence comes from Elephantulus edwardii, assembly GCF_000299155.1. NCBI lineage: Eukaryota > Metazoa > Chordata > Mammalia > Macroscelidea > Macroscelididae > Elephantulus > Elephantulus edwardii. The sequence continues at coordinate 4,861,914 of NW_006399911.1, read as the reverse complement.
ATTGTTAAGGTGTATACATTTCTTGCTTGGTAATATTTTCCCCCAGTTTTTAACATGTTATCTAATTGACTTCTTGCTGTAAAGTTTCTGCTGAGAAATTGGGCCTTGGTCTTATTGATTCTTCATTCAGAGAACTTAGCTTTTCCTGAGCTGTTTGCATTCTTTCTTTGTCCTTAATTTTAGAAAATTTTATTTTGATATGTCTTGGTGTTTTTGTTTTCAGATCTATCCTGTGAAGGGTTCACTTCTTTTATTGAAGGGAGCTCTCTCTGGTGGCCTAGTGGTAAGGAGTTGAGCTGCCAACCCAAAGACATGTGGTTCAAATCCACTAGCTGCTCTGTAGAAAAAAGATGGACAGTCTTCCTTCATGTGATTTATAGTCCTAGAAGATCTCAAAGAGTCAGCTATGAGTTGGTTCCAACATAGCAGCACATAGCAACAGCTGCTTTAATATAAGTTTTCTTCTTTCTCATATTATTTAGTAACATTTTTTTCTCAGCAAATATTGTTGCCACATTATTTCATCTTTAGTCAGTGAAACTTTTAGTATTACTATTTTAACCATTTGAGACTAACAAACATTGCAAGCAAAGTAGAAACTTTTGATTTTTGGGGCCATTTAAGAGAAAGTTGCTGGCATGATCATGAAGGTGGTTTTCTGAGAGTGAGGCTTATCTATTGCACCAGCAAATCTTTCACAATTTGCCTTATGCTCTCTTTGTCTCTTCTTATGCGAGAATTTATATTAGGAAAGATGCATATCAAGGTTGTATTTTTCGCCATACTTATTCAGTCTTTATGCTGAGCAAGACACTAGAGAAACTGAAGAACTTGTCTGAAGAACAATGTAGCATCATATTTGGAGGAAGATTCATCAACAATCTGTGTTATGCAAATTACATAATCTTGCTTGCAAAAAGTAAAAAAAGGCTTGAAGTACTTGCTACAGAAGATCAAACACTACAGTCTTCAATGTGGGTTGCATCTTAATATAAAGGAAAAAATTAAAAAGAAAACAAAAATCCTTACACTGGACCAGTAGACATTATCATGATAAATGACAAATGATTGAAGTTGTTAAATTATTTTCTTTTGCTTGGATCCACAATCCATTCCCAAGGTGACAGCTGTCAAGATATAAGAAAGGAAGAGGAGACAGGTATGTGAGTTGGCCATTAGCACCTACTGAGGCTTGGGGTTTGCACTCCTAAGACCTTGCCACCTCCCTGGGCTTTTTACCTGAACAAAATATTCTGGGTGGCACTCCTAGTACTTTGCCTACTCCTAAAGAAAACCAATTTCTCCATCAAACTACAGGATAGGATAGAGAAGTGATAAGAAGCTTGCCACAGGAAACAGAGAACAGAGTCATCCATAGATTACCAGGAGGGAAATTGAATTAGGGGCAACACTTAAAGTCTGTAATCTATCAATAGAATCATAAAGATAAGGAACAGACAACAATCTACACAGACAACAGAAACTACCCCTAACATGTTGTTGCTGTTATGTGCTTGTGACTCGTAGCGACCTCATGTACAACAGCCCTAAACCCTGCTCAATCCTGTGCCAATCGCATTGCCTCTTCACACCCATCCCGATTACCCCAGTCACTGAATCAATCCACCTCATACAGGGTCTTCTCCTGCGCTGTCCCTTCACCCTCCCAAGCATGATGTCCCTCTCCAAGGACCTTTCCCTCCCGGCAACATGTCCAAAGTATGTCAGACGAAGCCCAAGAATCCTTGCCTCCAAGGAGTAGCCTGGTTTAACCCTCTCTAGGATGAATCGTTTGTTTTCTTGACAGTCCATGGTACATTCAATACTCTTCTCCAGCACCACAGCTCAAAGGCACCAATTCTTCTTTTATCCTCCCTAGTAAATGTCCAACTCTCTGATGCATAGTCTCCAGAGACACACCATTGCTCTTGAGTACTTTAGAGAGGTCCCTAAATTCACATAATGATAAAGTCAAACATTATGAGAAAACAAAACAAGCCTTCTCCCAAGAAAAGCAGGCCAGATCACAGACCCAATGAATATTCCAGAGACAGAGCGGCAGAAGGAGTGTATCGACATGGAATTACATGAACTGCAACCAAAGAAGTTACAAATGGTGGAAGAAAGTGTTCAAACCGTAAAGAAAAAGACACAAAAATTTTTAAAATCATTACAAGACAGAGAGTACAACAAACAACAGTACTAGAAACAACAAAAATACATACAAATGAAATCCAGAATATCAAGACTGAAATGGTACAATTTTTCAACATGCTGGAAGGACAAATGAGAAAAAGAGAAGAGATGGAACAGAGAGTCAGCAAACTAGAAACTCAATGGGAACTTACTACAAGAAAAAAAAAGAAAGAAGATGGAAGAAAAATTAATATTAGGATCATGTGGGATAACATCAAATGGAACAATATATTGGTATTTGGAATTCCAGAATGCAAGGGAAGCTCTGAGAAAATTGTGGAAGAAGAATAGAATATAACTTGCCAGGTATCATGAAAAATGAAACTCACATTGAAAAAAATACAGCAAACTCCAAAGGGACTAGACTCCAAAAGAAAAACATCAAGATGTGTCCTAGACAATTTCTCCAAAGTAAAAGATAAGCATAGAACATAAAAGCAGTGTGAGAAAAAGTCACCAACAACAGAGAACTATATTAAGAGAATTATATTAAGCTCTGACTTCCTAGCAAAAACCAGAGATGCAAATCAAAACAAGAATGAGATAGCATCTCACCTCAGTAGCAGTAGCAAAGTCTAATGGGACAGCAAGCAATAAATGTTTGAAAGGATGTGGAGAGATGGAAATTCCCTCTCACTGTTGCTGAGTTTGTAAAACTCTGGAAGACAATTTGGCATTTCTCAAAAAATTTGAACATAGAAATCCCACATGACCCAACTATTCACTGCTGGGAATATACTCAAAAGAAATTATAATTAAGATATGAGTAAGATATGTACACCTATATTCACAATAGTGTTATTCACAGTAGCAAGAAAAAGTAAATGTCCATCAACAAATGAATAGATTGAAAAATTAATCACACAATGCAATACTATGTTGCACTAAGGAGCAATTTCATAAAATGCTATATATCTTGGGAGAGTCTAGACAGCATTAAGCTGAGTGATATAACTTAGTCTCATAAGGATAAATATTGCATAAAACTACTCATTGTTGTTGCTATGTGTTGTTGAGTCACTTGCAACTCTTAGCAATTCTGTGTACAACAGCTCTGAAACCTGCTTTATCCTGAGCCAACCTAAATGTCTCTGACACACCTACCCCCATTACCCTAGTCACTGAGCCAATCCATCTCATTGAGGGTCTTCCTCTCTTGCACTGTCTCTCAACTCTTCCAAGCATGATGTCCCTTTCCATGGTCTGGTCCTTCCTTGCAACATGTCCAAGATATGTCAGACAGAGCTTCGAATCCTTGCCTCCAAGGAGCAGGTTGGCTTCACCCTCTCTAGGATGAACCTGTTTGTTCTCCTAGCAGCCCATGGTATATTCAATACTCTTCTCCAGCACCACAGCTCAAAGGCATCAATTCTCCGTTTATCACTCTTATTCATTGTCCAGCTCTCTGGTGCCTAATAAGTAGACATGTGAAGATCATAGCTTGGATCAGGTGCACCTTAGTCTCAGACTGACATTGTTGTTCTTCAGCATTCTGGAGAGGTCCCTGACAGCATATTTTCCCAATGCAATTTGTCTTTTGACTTTCTGGCTGCTGGTTCCAAGAGTGTTGACTGTGGAGCCAAGAAAGCTGAAGCTGTTAACAATCTCAATCTCTTCTCCATCTGTCATGCTGCCAACCAGCTCAGTGTTGAAAAAAATCTGTTTTCTTGGTGGCCCAGTGGTAAAAAGCTACACTACAATCCCGAAGGCATGTGATTCAAGGCCACCACCCATTCTTCAGGAAAAGGATGGGCAATCTCCTCCCATGGATTAACGACCTCTGAATACCTGCTGGAGGGTTAGCTGTGGGTCAGTTCCAACAGTACGCAACAACGGTATAAAACTATTATTGTAAAAATAGAAGGATAATGGAGCAAGATGTATATATACATGTTCAAAAGGGTGGGAGAGGAGGGAAAAGGAAGAGGGTACAAAAAGGGAAAGGATGAAAATCATTAGGATAGCAGAGGTTACTGGGTAAATAGGGTGGTGAAGGAATAAGAAAGACTTAATGATGACTTGAAAAAAAAGGGTGATAATAGACATGATTAATAGTAGTATTTACATAAAAGGCAATGTGATGTAAATGAAAGACTCTATAAAACAAATTACATGCATCAAACACAATGTTTATGAGTGATTGTATACAAACCAATAACAATATGAAAAATATATAAGAGTAGCCAAGTAAACATCTATACAAATAACCTTCCAATCTTTTTTCATTACATTGACTGTTAATAGCCAATCACATATTTTCAAATAAAAGAATGCTTAACATCTAACTTCAAACTATTCAATAAAAAAGAGTTATGCTTTTTAAAAAGAACTCAAAAGACATGTTGCATTGGGAAAATTTGCTGTTAAGAACCTCGCCAAAGTTCTAAAGAGCAAGGATGTCGATTTAAAGACTTAGGTGCACCTGATGAAAGCCGTGCTATTTTCAATTGCTTTCTATGAATGTGAAAGTAGCAATGCCTTTAAATTGTGTTGGTGGCAAAGAATATGGAATATCCCGTGGACTGCCAAAAGAACAGATACATCTGTTTTGAAGGAAGTGCAGCCAGGGTACTCCTTAGAGACAAGGATAGTGAAACTTCCTCTTACTTTGGGCTTATTTTCAGAAGGAGCCAGTTGTTTAGATACCAGTCATGCTGAGAAATGTAGAGGCCAGCGAAAGAGAGAAAGACCCTTGATAAGACATATTAACATGGTGACTACCAAATGGCCTTGAGCAGGACAGAGACCTTAAGAATAGTGTCAGACTTATTGTGGCTTTGTTTGCAATAGCAAAGATCTGGAAACAACCCAAGTGCCCATCAACAAACAAATGGATAGAGAAGCTGTGGTCTATTCACACAGTGGAATACTACGCAGCACTGAAAAGCAAGGAACTCATGAAATATTATGCAAAATGGGTGTCCATGGAGGGCATTATGCTAAGTGAAATATCTCAGTCACAAAAGGTCAAATATTGCATAGGGCCACTGTTGTAAAACGGGACTGACATCAGGGTTGAGGGAAGACAGAAAAGGAGGGTAGCAATGATGTATATTGCATTGAAATATATGAGGGAGAGAACTGTTTAAAAGGGCTATATGAATGGGTATTCTTGTCATTCCAAAAGTCCAGAGTGAAGGCTGCATAGTGGAGTGGACTTGGCGGCGGAGGGGAGGGGGGAATTGCATAACAATGAAAGAGTTTTTCTTTCTTTTCAAGGAGAAGAGTGAATTGGGGGGAGAGGGTAGTAAGGGAGAAAAGTGCAATAATGAATGACTGGAAACTCTAAGTCTCTGTAAACTTTCATTCAAATTCATTTTTAAAAATCATTAATAGAAAAGAAAAGAAGAATGGTACCAGACAGGACAAGGTTCAGATCTGCTGTTCATAGGGTCACAATGAGGTGTCCTGCTAGCCACAATAGCAGCATTCTAGAATTCCACTCACATCCAAGTTCCCCTGGGTGCAGGCAGGATACTCAGTCAGAGATGGTGAGTGTGAAGACATGGTCACTGTGACCAGAACACATTGAAGAGTTCACTGCTCCAAATGTGGCCTGACCTATGCAGGACAAGGTACCTACAAGCATGTCCAGTGAGAAGCAAAGACCCAGTCAGCTACCTGCAGGCCAAGCATGGCACAGTCCACTGATTCTCCGAGGGAGTCCCTGGGAATAGAGTCATGTACACACACTCCTGGCGCCAGATACAAAATGGGTAGAGCCTGGTCTAGGGAACACCACCAGCCACCTGGTATGTGATGGAGGAAAGAGAAAGTTGCTCCCTTGACCTCTTGGAGTGTACAGGGGACAAAAATTTAAAAAAAATGCATCTTTCCCATCATCAGCCAGCTGCTGGTGTGGATACAGCCACACTCCCGAGTTCCCACACCTACCAGACCACTTTTCAAAATGACTGCACTACACTGTTTACGTTTCTGTGCTCCATCTGTCTCTTTATTAGATGTTTTCATTCCACTTCAGATTTCAGTTGGTGTTTGAAATAAATCTTTGTCTTTTCATTTTAAACCCATGGTTCTAGGATTATCATCTGTATCTTTGTTTCCTGGTGTCTTTGTTAGAGAGGGTCTGGTCTGCCTTCTGTCTTGTCTATTTTACTTGGAAGTCTCCACACCCAAATTTTTTATCATCTCTTTCCATCTCAGTGCGTTGGACAAGTCTGTTTCTCTTACTTCAGCTCAAGGACACCCTCAACAGTGTTCTGTGTCTTCCTTCCTGACCTTTGTATAAAGCATCTTCCTCCTGCCCTGTTCCTGTCCCACCCCTGGCCACCATGATGATGTCTGATCGATGATGACTGATCAATGACGGCTGATTGCTGATGGCTGGCAATGGCCACCACTAAGAGAGCATTCTTGGCAAAGTGCCCAGTGGGGCTTGTTAGTGGGCAGGTGATCTCATCCTGGCCAGTTACCATAGAAACAGGCCTAGCAACTGTGGCTCTCACTTGGTTAAGAGGTGTCTCCACACCTTATCTCTGAGCCATGCTCACTATCAAGTTTTGCAGCTAAGCTGAGATGTCCTTAAAGGAGCACCCCAGGGTCAGGGGGAATGGGTGGGGTAATGACAATGGACTTCCTAGCACACCAGATGGGATGCCTTTGCTCACCTAATCCTGCGCAAATTACCTGATGTGCTGATTTTGTCAAACATAGGGGCTGTTTTAAAACCTCAAGGTGCCAGAGGAGGGCCAGGCGTATCACCAGAGTGAAAAGTCACAGGAAGGCCTCGTCTTCCAGGTGAGGCTCAGAGAGGCACAAGGACTTGTGCACATACAGAGCTGGGCTTCAGGCTGTCTCCTCGTGCTGAACTCAAGGCACTAGGTGCACCATGATGTGCAGTCTGACAGGCCTGGTTGTAAACCCAGGATTTCAGACGTAGGGCATGCTCTAGTACTAATAACTCATGCACTGTGCTGTTGGCTCACAGGGGTGAGGCTGTGGTGAAGAGTACAAAGCCTAGAAACACATCTCTGTCTGTGCATTAGGAATCCGTTATTCACAAAGAAGACCAAATAATAATGGCAAAGCCCAATTTATAGGTTGTCTGGCAAGAAGGCAGACAAGGTAGACGGCACATTAGACCTTCTGCAATTATTGTTGTTGTTATGTGCCATCAGGTATAACTCATAGCAACCCTCTGATGACATACCTGAAGCCTGCCCTCTCTTGTGCCGTCGTAATCATCCCTAACACACTCAAACCCGTTGTTGCCATCACTGTCAATCCATCTCATGAGGGTCTTACTCTCTTTTGCTGACCCACCACCTTTTTGACAGGATGGTCCTTTACAAATAGCCTCTCCTAACAACATGTCCAAAGTGTGTGGGGTGAAGCTTCACCTCTCTTGCCTCCAAGAAGCACCCTGCTCATACTTTCTCTAAGAGCGAACTGTTTGTTCTTTTGGTGTTCCATGGGCTATTCAGTACTGTCCTCCAGATAACAAATACAAATTATAATTGTAGAACCCTGAGTGTCAAAGGAAGTAATTCAAATACTTACTGAAAGGAGAAACTGGATGAAATGACAGACAGATAGGACGGTGAACTATGAGTGAACCCGATGCGACACAACCACCTTGAACTTTTGTATTTTGGTTTGTTTGGTGTGTGTGTGTTTTTTTTTATTTGTGTGTGTGTGTGTGTGTGTGTGTGTGTGTGTGTGTGTGTGTATGTGGTCAAATCGGATCTAACTGGTACAGGAGGCGATTGTCTCTCCTTCTCCAGCAGAGCATCTGGTGGATTTGAACCTCACACCTCTGGGATTTCAGTGCAGCTTCTTGCCACTAGGCCACCAGAGCTCACCCTCCTTGAACTTTTGTAAGATACTTTCTGGTTGACACAGGAACCTAGGGCTGCAACAATGCCTATACCAGTGGGCTGATGACCAGAAAGTGACCCATCCCTCCTGGGGGAATGTTCCCACACCCACCCTCCAGGTGGCCAGTGTCACTCTCCAGCCTTGCCTTAACTCCGCCTGGGCTCCAGCTTGCACTATGTATCTGGTGTGCAGTCCCACAGTGCACTTGCCACTTCCTGGTGCTGGCAGGGTGTGCCATGCCTGGATGGGGACCTAGCCTACAGTTTGTAGATTGGCAGATGCATCACCTCTAACTGGGCTTCTTGTCTCTGATCACCTCCTGAGTTGGCAGAAACGTCCTCTGCCCAGGCATCCCTGTGAATTTGGCACGTGGTGCATGCCATACACATTCTTGGAGCTATGAACGCTCTGTCTCTTGGCACTAGCAGAGTGTACTATCCCCGATCATCTCTGGATTGGCAGCCACTATCTTTGGCAGGATGTCACTGTAGATTTAGCCTCAATCTCCATACACAATTCCAGGGACTAATTGGGCAACATGTGTTGCACCTGCCCACACCGCTGCAACTGGGTCTAATAATTAGAGAGGTTTAGGGGATAGAAGCAATAGGATTTGGTAGCTAAATAAACGAGGTGCTGGATAGAAAGGAAAAGGGACTCCTGGGTTATTGAGAAACATTAACTGAGACCAAGAAGTCTTGGTGTGTAAGGGTGCACCTTCTTTCACCAACATGCTATGTTCTTGAACTCTGGAGCTGCTCCCAACAACGTGGTCAGCCCCTCGCTGAGCTCAGCCACCACAGCCATGGAGCTCCCTATCTTAGCCATGTTCGTGGCCACTCTCTATGACACCTGTTGACATGACCCAGGTCATCCATGGCACTTTGAGACCTGGTGCTGTGCTTGTTCCTTCCTCCCTTGAATGTCACAATAATCATCACCAAAGATCCCTTTGAGGTGACCACAGTGAGGAGGCCACCAGGTCACACCATCATATTGAATCTAAGATCATCCCTAGAATCTGTCCATCTTCAGTGCTTACAATTCAAGTTAGTTGTGGATGCTGAGAAGGAAAACGGAAATGCCTGCTGAACAAATAAATTAATGAGAAAGCGTCATACCACCTTCGACAGTGGTTGCACCATTTTACACTCCCACCAACAGTGAATAAGGGTTCTGGTCTCTCCACAACCTCACCAGCATTTGTTGCTTGCTGTTCTATTAAATTTTGCTATTCTGACTGGGGTGAGATGATAGTCCATAGTTGTTTTGATTTGCATCTCTCTCAGAGCTAGGTATTTTGAATATCTCTTCATGTGTTTGTTGGCCATCTGAATATCTTCTTTGGTGAAGTGTCTGTTCAAATCTTGTGCCCATCTTTCAGTTGGGTTGTTGACCTTTATCTTGTTGTGGTGTGACTGTTTTTCCAAGCATGATACCATTATCAGGAACTTAATGCCTGACAACAACATGCTCCAAGTATGCGAGATGACGTTTCACCATCCTTGCCTCTAAGGAGGGAGCTCTGATGGCCGAGTCCATAAGGAGTGGCACAGTTATTGCAAAGACAGTGCCTCTCTGGCAATTCTAATCAACCAGCAGTTCTGAAGAAGATAAATGGACAGCCCCTCCTATGCAATGTATTGCTTCCCAAAACTCTATGGAGGGTCAATGACAAATCAGCTCCAACTTGAAAACAATTTGTTTTGAGTTTGAACTTGAGTTGCCTCTAAAGTGTGCTCTGGTTGCACAACTCCAACATAGATTTGTTTGCTCTTTTGACTGTCCATAAGATAGCCAATACTCTGGGGGTAGGACTGAGAAAAACTGGATAAATTATGTTTACTGCATTGAAGCCGATGAGGGAGAGAATAGTTTAAAATTAATATATTTTAGGG
>NW_006399911.1:4840133-4851882 GCF_000299155.1 Elephantulus edwardii | reverse complement strand
AAGGAGTTCGTCTTTTGCTTTTCAAGGAGAGGAGCGAACTGAGGGTGGGGGTTGGGGTGGGGTAGGTAGGCAGAAAAGTGCAAAAATGCATGAATGGAATTCCAAAATCTCTGTAGATATTCACTGAAATTAAGAAGAAGAGGAAGAAGAAGAAAAGATAGCCAATACTCATCTCAAACACCAGAGTTCAAAGACATCACTTCTTTAGTCTTCCTTATTCATTATTTAACTGTCATATGCATATGAAGCAAATACCACGGGTTGAGTTTAGATGCACTTTTGTATTTCCTTGCTCTTGAGCATTGAAAACAGATTTGCTCAACTTCTTTACTGTTATTTCCATAGATGTTGATTATGGATCCAAGTAAAATGAAATTCTTGACAAATTCAATCTTTTTTCCATCTATTGGTCCAGTTCTGAGAATTTCTTGTTTTATGTTTACATGTAATTAATACTGAAGACTGTAATCTTTTCTTCAGTAACGGTTACAAGCTTTCACTTTCTGAAAGCAAAGTTTTGTCTTCTGCATAATGTAGGTTGTTGAGTCTTCCTCCAAGCTTGTTTGCCTGGTGCTATTCTTTATATAGTCCAACTACTTGGATTATTTGCTCAGCACACCTATTGAAGGGAGCTCTGGTGGCTTAGTGGAAAGAAGCTGGGCTGCAATCCCAAAGACACGAGGTTCGAATCCACCAGTTGCTTCGCTGGACAATGATGGGCAATCTCCTCCCATGCAATTAATTGCCTCTGAAAACCTGCCAGAGGGCGAGCTATGGATCTGTTTCGACGTGATGCTACACAACAACATAGGTATTGAATACATATGGGGAAAAGATATGACCTATGATCCTGATACACACTTTTCCTGATTTTAAACCATGCAGTAATCCTTTGTCCACATGACTTCACATGAGCACAATAAGCATTCTGAAACTCCCATTCTTCTCATTGTTATTCATAATTTGTTATCAATTTGTAATCAAAAGCTCTTGCAAAGTCAACAAAACACAAGTAAACATCTTTCTATTATTCCCTGTTTCCATCAATGATATCTTTCCTGAATCCAGCTTGAATTTCTGGACATTTCCTGTCAACATATGGCACCAGCCACTTTTTAAATAATCTTCATCCAGATTTTAGATTTTATCATGTGTGATATTAATGACATCATTAGACAGTTTCAAAATTCTGTTTGTTGCATCACTTTTTTTTTTCTTTTTTAATGGACACACATGGATCTCTTCCAGACAGTTGGCCAGGTATCCATTTTCCAAATTTCTTGACTAGTGTGGGTCGAGGGCTGCACCTGTTTGCTGAAACATCTCAATTGTTATTTAACAATTCCTGCAGCTTTCTTTTTTGCTAATATCTGCAGTGTAACTTTAACTTTCCCTTCAGTACTGTTTCTTCTGGGTCATATACTACTTCCTGGAATGATTCAGTATTGACCAATTCTTTTTGGATCATGATTATGTATTGTTCGTGTTTTCTTTACACACTCTGTTCCACCTAGGGCTGCTATGACCTGGTCACCAGAGAGAGCATGGTGCTGTGTGCGCGGGTGTTGTGGCAGTTTTTGCACGTGAAGGACTACTCTGTCTCCAGGAGCCAGGCAAGTTAGGCTTGGCCTAGGGTTTAAGGCAGCAGAGGGCTTCAAGCCCAAGAGGGGAAGAGGGGAGAGAAGGCGACCATGTTCCCCCAGGTTTGCTCCGCCCAGGGCTCCTATGACCTGGTTGTCAGAGCTGCGTGTGCGGGTGTTATGGCCTAGGGTTCAAGGGAGCAGGGGGCTTCAAGCTAAAAAGCCCCTTGGGCCTGTGGCCCTCAGGCCAGTCTTTCATTGTTTTTGTTCAGACACTGCTCTAGGTCGTATAGCCCTGGTGTACAATTTGTGAACTGTGGTCACTTGTGGTTGCTGTGAGGCTGAATGCTGTGTCACTGATGTGTACCCAATGCGGACAGAGAGTGGGGTGGAGCTCCCCGGAAGCCCTATTAACCTAGAGAGAGGATGAAAGGCACCCAAGCGTCGAGGACTCTCCTTCATAGGGTCTCTATGAGTCGCTTGCGACTCGACGGCACTTAACAATGACGACAACAACAACAACTCTCTGTATCATTCAAGATTTTGCAGATAGGAACCAAGAATATTGCAACTTTTTTTCTTTAATACTTTCAGTTAAAAAAATGCTGAGCCTGTTCTTTCCTTTTGCTTTTCTAACTCCAGCTCCTTGCACATCTCATTACAATACTTTGCAATGCTCTCCTGTGTGCCTCGGGGCAGACTAACTTTTTCATTCATGACATTTGCTTGCTCTTTATTTAATATATTTGTAGGAAATGATGTTTATAAAGTTATTGTCTGTTTCCCCTTGCAGTGGGAGCTTCCTGTAGGTAAAAGTCGGCTCATTTTGCTCTCACCATCAAATTGGCTGTATCTGGTCATGTGTTGCTATGTGTCATCGAGTTGGAACTGACCCATGGCTGATCTTGCAGCGAGTTTTCAGATGCAGTAAATCTCATGCGATGAAATTGCCCATTCGTCTCCCATGGAGCAGCTAGTGGTTTCGAACTGTATGACTTTGGGATTATAGCACAGCTTCTTATCTCCTGGGTACTTAGTGGTAAGGAATTTTGCTGGCAGTGCAAACGTATGTAGTTCGTATCCACAAGCGGCTTTATGGGAGAAAGATGGACAAACTTCTCCTGTGTTTAATGCCTCTGAAACCCTGCTGGAAAGTCAGCTTTGGGTCTGTTCCAATTTAAGGATACTCACCAACAACAATTTCTATGTGAGGCAGCTCTGCTAATGTAGTCTGTGAGGTTGTTGCACTAGTAACCAAAAGGCCGTGTCTCTCACAGTTCAACTTGAATCCATCATCTGTTCCTCAGAAGAAAGATAGTCTTTTGTTGGGATTTACAACCTTGAAAACTCGATGGAAGGTTGTCAAGTCAGAGCCTGCTAGACATCCGTGAGAGTTGAGCAAGCCCAGTAAATAGGGAAGAATGAGAGGAGGAGCACTGGGAGTTGTGCAGGCGACCTGGGACAGCCCTCGCACAACAGCAGATAAGAATGAACCCATGCGAGGGGGTTTTTTACTAAGGCATGGAAATTATAAAAACTTCGAGGAATATTAAGACAGAGTATTTTAGGGTGTGCCTGTACAGCCAGGATTTGCAATCTACCTATCAAACTTCCTCTCTGGTCCTGCTGGCCGGGATGTGTCATGGAGACAAAGACTTCATCAGTGTATAGCCCATCCAGGCCAGCTCAACCAGAGAGGAAAATTAATGAAGAAAGAGAAGGGCTTGGAGGAAAGAAGTGTTGAGGGTAAAAAAGAGCTATATAACGAGAAATCCCCCCACCTGTCTTTGGATGCAGTGATGTGGGAATGAATGCCAGAGTTGCTGAAGCTCTTCCTGGAAGCAGATGTTTGCATTTTGAGAATGGCAGAGCTAAAAATGGGACACAGTGCATTTTGGCACTGTCAGAATTCTTTAACAGTATCCTTAGTTAAGATGGTTACTACTACAAAGGGGAGAAAAACTGATTTTAGAGTGGCCTGAGGCAAAAGGCAGAGTATCAACAACAGCAGAGAAGCAGAGGCTTATATGTAAGACAGCTACACGGAGACTGTCCCTCCATGAAGCTAGTGCCAGAGCTGACTTACTGGCGGCTTGGGAGGGAGATGTCAAAACTGGAAGGAGTTAGGAGAGCTTTGTAACACTGATATAGAACTTGGAAGCTGAAAGTCAAAGGGCCTGTGAGAACACTTGAGAAGATGCCCTGACTGAGAAATTTTATCTTGTTTCCAACTGGAACTGTAATCCTATTTACTAATAAATTCCTTAATCATGAGCATTACCTATGAGTTCTGTATGACTATTGCAAAATATTTCTTCACCCCATAGTAGAAAATGAGAGCCTTGGGAGGGACAATTGGTGTTAGAATTGGTAGAAGTAGGTAGAGGGAGCATGGGGGCATGTCTGATCTCATAGAAACTGGTTTTATACTGCTAATTTTGTGACTGGGAACTTTTTCCCCTTGTGGAGTTAGTGGAGTTCTGATTTAACCAGCCTCATGTCACCTGCATTCTTTTTCACAGTTGCTAAAGCTTTATCCTGGAAGTGAATGTTTGCATTTTGAGAACAGCATTAGCTGAAAATGAGAAGCACTAATGTAAACATTGTCAAGATCTGTATCAGCATGGTATGTTCACACAGTGGCAACTATTCAATACTGAAAAACAAGGAACTCATAAAATATTCCACGGCGTAGGTGACCATGGGGAACATTATGCTGAGTAAAATATCTCAGTCACAAAAGGACAAATACTGCATAGCATCTCTGTTATAAAATAAAACTGACATGGGAGGTGGAGGGAAACTAAGAAAAGAGGGGATAAATAATGAACACTGCACTGGAACAAATGAAGGAAAGAACTATTTAAACAGAATATATGATTAGATATTATTTGCACTACAACAGTCCAGAATAAAAGGTGCAAAGTGGACTGGTGGAGGGAAGAAATTTATGCACAATTAATGAATTTTTTTTAAAAAAAAGGAAACTGGGGGGATAGAAAGGAAAATGAGCAACATTGAATGAATGAAAATCCAACTTTTCTGTAAACTTTAGTTAAAATCACAGTTTAAAAAAGAGACCAGAAAAAAAACAAACAAACTCTGTTTCAGCATCCCTGAATTTCCAGTTCCTGTCATCTGCCTAAAAGAGTCCTTTCATGTCCCCTAACAGGGAAATCACCTTTAGCCTATTACTTCCGGTTAGATGAAATCAATGCATACACCGTCCTACATGCACTAGTGTACTGACTACTCCTCCTTGCTTGTGTGGATTCCACTTTTGACTGGGCCATATCCAAACCTCCATGATGGCTCACGTGCCTCCAGTCTCCACCCTCTCAAAACAACTAAGGTCACATCCACACACTTGAAAGTTCTCTTGGTTTGCATTCTCTAGGGAAGTAAAAGGGAGATCTGCGAGCTTAGTGGTAAGGAGTTGGCATTGCCAACCCAAAGGCACATGGTCCAATGCACCAGTTATTCCAAGGGGGAAAGGTGAGCAATCCTCCCATGTAACTTACATCCTTTAAAATCCCAGTGGAGAAAGAATAGCAAAATTTAATAGAACAGCAAACAAAAAATTCAGGGGAGGTTGTAGAGAAACTGGAACCCTTATTCACTGTTGGTAGGAGTGTAAAATGATGCAACCACTATGGAAGGCTGTATGGCGCTTTCTCAAAAAGTTGCAAATAGAAATACCATTTGACCCAGCAATTTCACTACTGGGAATATACCCTAAAGAAACCAGAACTGCCACCCAAGCAGATATATGCACA
Source organism: Elephantulus edwardii (assembly GCF_000299155.1). Taxonomy (NCBI): domain Eukaryota; kingdom Metazoa; phylum Chordata; class Mammalia; order Macroscelidea; family Macroscelididae; genus Elephantulus; species Elephantulus edwardii. The sequence continues at coordinate 4,846,526 of NW_006399911.1, read as the reverse complement.
CCTATGTTTACTGTGGCTCTGTTCACAATAGCAAAGAATTGGAAACAACCTAAGTGGCCATCAACAAATCAATGGATGGAGAAGCTCTGGTACAGTCACACAATGGAATATTATGCAACATTGAAAAACAAGGAACTCATAAAACATTATACAAAATGGGTGACCTTGGAGGACATTATGCTAAGTGAAATATCTCAGTCACAAAAAGACCAATACTGCATAATACCACTGTTATAAAAGAGGATTCACATCAGGGTTTGGGGGAGGCGGAGAAAGAGAGGACAAATAATGTATACTGCACTGAAACAGATGAGGGAGAGAACTGTTTAAAAGGGATATATGGTTAGGTATTATTGTCATAACAGGAGTCCAGAACAAAGACTGCATAGTAGAGTGAACTTGGAGGGAGGATTGTATAACAATAAAAGAACGTTTCTTTTACTTTTCAAAGAGAAGAGTGAATTGAGGGGGAAGGCGGGGTGGGCAGGGAGAAAACTCTATGAACTTGGAGAAAGGAGGAAAGACACCCAAGCATTGAGGACTCTCCTTCATAGGGTCACTATGAGTCACCTGTGACTCGATGGCACTTAACAACAATAACATCAACATAGAGAGAGATCAGCTGGCCTAGTGGACAGAAAGCAATGCTAGCAAGCCAAAGGTGGGTGACTAAATCAGTGGCCCTTGGGCCTGTCTTTCATTACTTTTGTTCAGACATTCCTCTAGGTCATATAGCCCTGGTGTACAAGTTGCCATACACGGTAACTTGTGGTAGCTGTGAAGTTGAACACTGTGACGATGATGTGTCAAATGCATTACCCATGGTGGACAGTGTTGGGTGGAGTTCCCCCATTAAAAGAAGCTTGGAAGCAGAAGTGTCATCCACTTCCATAATAGCTTGCCTCCGGAAGCCCTATGAACCTGGAGAAAGGTGAACGACACACAAGTGTTGAGGACTTTCCTTCATAGGGTAGCTATGAGTCACCTGTGACTCAATGGCACTTAACATCACAACGACAACCTGGTGGCCTAGTGGCAAGAAGCTGTACTGCAATCCTGAAAGCATATAGTTCAAGGCCACCAGCCACTCTATCTGAGAAAGATGCGCAATCTCTTCCATGGGATTAACTGCCTCTGAAAACCCACAAAGGGTCAGCTATGTGTAGGTTCCAACTCTATGGTACAACAACAACCAGTATTAGATGAAACTACAAAATTCTTTTACTTGACCACCAGTCTCGTTAATTCTGAAAGTATTTTGTCCTCATTTTGGGGTTCAGAGAGAGGAAGTTATCTCAAGGTCACACAGCAAATAGATGCTAGGCTAGGACAGTAGCCCAGACCTGTGTTATTCAAAGGCTGGTGCATTGCCAGGGGCCTCCTTGGAGATGTAGATGAATTCTAATTCCAAGTGTGTCCCTTGGCCCACATTTCACAACCTGTGTGGTAGTGGTGTTGTTATGTGCCATCAAGTCACTTGTAACTCATAGAGACTCTGTGTACAACAGTCCTGAAACCTGCTCTATCCTATGCCAACTTTACTGTCTCTGACACACCTACCCTCATTACCCCAGTCTCTGGATCAATCCATCTCATCAATTTCATTGATGGTCTTCCTCTCTTTCTCTGTCCCTCCACTCTTCCAAGTATGTTGTCCCTCTGCAAGGAATGATCTCTCCTTACAACATGTCCTAACTTTGTCAGACAAAGCCTCAGAAACCTTGCCTCCAAGGAGCAGCCTGGTTTCAGAAACAGCTCAATTTCTCTGTGCTTCATCTCTCTATCTGTATAATCGCATGGTAATACCTTTCAGTATTGGTGAAAGAGTTAATACCTATTCTTACCCAATTAGGAATTCAGACAAATAATACTGTACTTACTTTAGTAGTGAAATAACTCATGAATTCCCTAGTGAATTGGCCCCATCTCCTCTCTTCTGTGAACTTTATATTTGAAGAAAAATGAGACACCTCAGGTGATTGTCCTTTGCTTTCACTACAGAGGATGTACCAAGACTGTCTTCTCACATCTACCACCACACAATCAAGCCTCATCACCTCTTTTCTGTTCTGATGTTCAAACCACAAGAAAGAAGGTTTGCCTGGCTGGAGGCTTGGGACAGAGGTAGGCTGGAGCAGGCAACCTCAGTTGGGAGTGATGGGTGTAATTGACAGTTGAGTGTTGGCATGGGGGTAAGAGAGCACAGTGGGGTGGCAATAGTGAGCCACACAGGGCTTAGTCCTCAGAGATCTGGGATTTTAGGGGGACAAAACTGAGACCGGAAGACAACAAATTAACTCTGTTTCTGCCCAGGATATCTGTTAAAGGATAGCAGAGTAGAAGCTATAAATTCCATGTTACCATGCCATTGTTAGTTGATGAAACAAGATATAAAGGTATCTCTTTCAGGTGTGCATACAGGCAAGAGAGAAACTGACAATAACTGCCCAACTATGTTAGGGGAGTGGGGGCAAACCTCCTGTTACAGCATTGAGCGCTCATTCAGGAGCACGGTGACACCCCTGGCTCCCCGAGGACCATGTCTTCAGAGCAGGAAACTCCACTCCTCTCCTCTCCTTCTGGCAACTCAGCAGGATGCTAGGGCTTGCCACCAGCTCTTTGACAGGACAAGAGTGTACTTAAAGTCCCTGGTAAGAATATTTTTAAAGAGTACTTTAAGGTCCCCAACAGCTGAACGAGTTAGGGAGCTCCCCTGAAAGAATGGACAGCATGGGACCAATTGCTCATGTCTCCCAGCATGTGAACTGATAGTTGTTTTACTTGGATACAAGCACGGAAGAATTTTTGTTTTGTTTCTATTTTTCTTTTTTAAACAAAAGGCTTTGAAAATCGTAATAAGCAACATTGATTGGGAAGGACTGTTTTAATGCTTGCATCTTTGAAGCCTTGCTCCACTCCTTGAAGATTCTCCTTCTTTCTACTTTTTTAACCTTCTGGTTTGGGGGATCCCCATAGCATAAGTGAGGAGACAGAAGCTCAGTGGTGAAGCAGTTGCCTGAGGCACAATCTGGGAAGGGCAAAGTCAGTTCCAGGGCCCAGTGCTCTTTCCATGATTCCAGATCACTGGGAAGAATCAGCAAACTCCTAATCACACCCTCTAGGTATGTCCATGAGGAGTAACTTCAACTGTCTCAATCTATTGTCTTCCAGGCAAAGATGAGCTGAGAACCACCTTCCACATCCTGCTTCCAGTGTCAGATTACCAGTAAGCAAAGTAAGCAAGGCCTACTATTCCAAAGGTACAAGGTTCAAATTTACCAGCTGCTCCACAGGAAAAGGATGGACAATTTCCTCCTGTGTGATTTACTGCCTCTGAAAACCTACTGCAGGGTCAGCTCTGGGTCAGTTCTGACTTAACAGTACACAACAACAGCAATGTACACCTCCCATTTTTCATCACACCAAAGATTCTGCTTCTAGGTTATGGCTGGCATCTGGCTCCCAAGGAAACCTGTGCTAACCTTGTTTATTGGATGGCCTGTCCTTCCGTTGAAGCACCCACCCAGTCTTCTGTGAGGCCCTTCCAGCCATAGGAGGCCTTTGATTCTCCAATCTTTTTTCCACACCTGCCATCAGGCCACACAATTTACTGCTTTAATTATAGGCTGTCTGCTCAATGTACCATTTGCAGAACCCACACCTTCCCCAGGGAGAGGGGCATGTCTTCAGAGCAGGATGCCTTCCCTCCTCTCCTGCCAAGTGCACAGCAGGATGCCAGAGCTCTGCATCGGCTCCTTGACAGGACAAGAGCATTTTTGAGGTCCCCCGGTCACCTCACAAGTCAGTTGCTGAAGCAGAAGCAAAATTAGTATTAAACTAGCCTTCATAGACCCTGCCAGGCTGCAGGCTTGGCCCTCGAACTCCAGCACTATGGAGCAGACAGCTCTAATCAGGACTGGGGTGAGAAAGCCAAGACCATCCTCCTCAGCAAGGGAAACATTACGTATATTCAGCAATATACGCACTAAAATCAGAATGATACAGAGAGGATTAGGACAGAGAAAAATTGCACAAGGATGAAAATGTCAAGGGGTGTTCCATTTTAAAACACATATATTGGAAGCAGGAGTGACAGCCACTTCCTAAACAAATTGCCTCTGGAAACTCTATGAACTTTGAGAAATGACACTATTCCTAGAAAGGCTTCAGGTCCTTTGTTCATAGGGTCACTGTGAGTTGTACTCAATTCAATGACAATCAGCAACAACAATATGTTGAAATATTGCTATTCAATATTAAAGAAAACTTTTTCTGAATGGTGGTATATTGTTTTATGTTCATTGATTATAAATCATTCTTTAGTAATGCAAATACTCCATTATGTGAATGCACCAAAATTTCTTTAGTAATTCATCCATTTGGGTTGTTCCCAAGTACTTACTTTCAAGTATTTGAGAACATCATGGCTTGGATCAAGTGCACCTTAGTCTTTAAACTGATGTTGTTGCTCTTTAGCACTTTGGAGAGGTCCTTGGCCACATAGTTCCCCAGTGCAACATATCTTTTGATTTCTTAACTGCTATTACCATGGGTTTTGATTGTTGATTCAAATCATGAAATGAAATTATTAAGTGAAATGCCAACTTCAATATTTATTCCATCTATCATGATGTTGCCTATTGGTCCAGCAATGAGGACTTTTGTTTTCTTTTCACTGAGATGCAATTCACATTGAAGGTTATAGTCTTTGGTCTTCTTCAGCAAGTGTTTCAAGTTCTCTTCCCTTTCAGCAAGCCAGGCTGGACCATCTGCATGTTGCCAATCGATAGATGGATTTATTTCTGGGGTCTCACTGTTAATCCATTGCCCAGCATACCTGTCATTGCACTGGGATCATGATGACTGGATTACCGTGGTTTTGAAAACAGAGAATGTGAGGTCTCCTACCTTGTTTTTCTCTTTTGCAGCATATCATTGCTTATCTGGATTCTTTTCTCTTTTCATATTAAATTGGTGGTTGCTTTTCTATATCCTGGGAAAAGCACAACAGTGTCTGAATAGAGATTGCATTGTATTTACAGTTTACTTTTGGAAATAGTTCCATTATCCATTGTTCTTAGATGAAATACAGACGTGTAATGGCTGTAGTGCTAGGATGAAGCTGCCTGGGTATGAGTCAATCAACTGTGGGACCTTACATAAATGTTTCTATGCCTCAATCTCCTTACTGGTAAAATATTAGAAGAATTAAATGAATTAATGTTTGTAGAAAATGGAAAAAGTAAAAAAAGAATAATTTTTTTAAAACTTAAAAAAGTGAAATCCAATTTAATAATATATCCCAAATATCATCAAACTAAACATGTAATTAAAATAAAAATTGCTGATGAACTGTTACACAGGTTTTTGAACTTTAAAATCCATGTATATAATTATGCTCATTTCAGATCAGCTACAAGTGCATTTGATGATCTATCAGAGAGCAGAGCAGATACAAGTTTCCCAGAGGCACATGTAGACTCATCTATACAGAGATGCTAGTTACCCTGAAGTGATGACACAAACTTGTTGTTGTTCATTATCATCAAATCAGTTCTGAGTTGAAGCCAATTCAACCACAACCTTATGCATCACAGGACAAAACATTGCCTGTCCAGTGTGATCTTCATGATAATTGCCATCACTGTTGCAAAGATTGCATAAATCCATCTCACAGGGCGTTTCCCTCATTTTCTCAGTCTCCTCACTAAACATGATGTCTTTTTCTAGCCATTTGTTTTTTTTATGATGTGCTCAAAGTATATTAGCCAAAGTCTTATTGTCATTGCATCGAGGAAGCATCCTGATTATATTTCTTCTAACACTGATTTCCTTGTTCTCTAGCATTCCATGGTACATTCAATATTCTTTGGCAGTGCCACAATTCAAAAGCACCAATTCCTCTTCTGCCTTCCATTCTCTCTCTCTCTCGTGCTCTCGCTCTTGCTCTTTCTCTCTTTCTATTATGTTTTGAGGAGGGACCAGTCCTTGGAAAGGAATGTTATGCTTGGGAGGTGGATGGACAGTGTAGGAGAGGAAGACCCTCAATGAGATGCATTGATTCAGTGACTTGGGTAATGTGGATAGGTGTGTCAGAGACAATAAGATTGGCACAAGCCAGAGCAGGGTTTAGGGCTGTTGTACATAGGGTCACTATGAATCGCAAGTTGCAAGTGACTCGATGGCACATAACAACAACAACAACAATGAAATTTTAGGTGAGCTCTCGTGGCCTAGTGGCAGGAAACTGCACTGCAATCCCAGAGGTGCGCGGTTCAAATCCACCAGATGCTCTGCTGAAGAAGGAGGAACAATCGCCTCCTGTACCAGTCAGATCCAATTTGACGGTACACACATAAAAAGAATAAATAAATAATTTTAAAAAATGAAATT
>NW_006399911.1:4838227-4839995 GCF_000299155.1 Elephantulus edwardii | reverse complement strand
AAAAAAAAAAAAATTCTTACATTGTCTTTCCCCTGTTGTTACTGTGTATCATAGTGTCAGAACCAACCCATAGCTGACCCTCTAGTGGGTTTTCAGAGGCAGTTAATTGCATGGGAGGAGATTGCCCATCCTTCTCCCATGGTGCAGCTGGTGGCCTTGAACCTCATGCCATCAGAGTTGCAGCACAGCTTGGGCCAAGTATAACTTAGTTCTCAAAGTGGTATCTCTCTTTTTTATATTAAAAACACCATCTGCTACAAATTTCCAAATGCAGTACATTCCTTGTCTGATTTTTTAACTCTAGCTTCATGAGTAGTGACTGTTGATCCAGGTAAAACAAAATCCTTGACCACTTCAGTTTCTTATTCATTTATCATAATACCGTCCATCATTGACACCTGCTTTGTAAAATACAAGGGTAGCTGGATAGTAAGCAAGTGGTAGAAGGAGATAGTCAATGTGTGAGTGGCCTCTGAGCAGAGACCCGAGGGGGACAAAGGTGTGAGGGTGTGTGGAGAGGGCACTCCGGGCCAAGGGAAGAGCAGGTGCAAAGCCCCTGAGACAGGCAAGTGTATGATGCTCTTTAGGGGTTATGTGATGAGAACAGAATAAGCAAACGACGCTGAGGGGGTAAAAGAGCAGACGCCAGCAGGGCCAGGTTGTACGGGGCCCTATAAGCCAGAGAAGGAATCTTCAATCCCCTTTGATGAGATGGGAACTCCTGGAGAGGACTGTCTTGGGGAAGGTGGTGATGTGGCTGAGGTTCTCAATCATTTTGCCCATTGAGTGAAGGGTACGCTGGAGGGGCCAGGATGGAAGCAGGAAGGTTCACCAACAGGAGGCTGCTGCAGTTGTCAGGCCGAGGACAGCTGGTAGAGGCGAAATGGGTAAGAAATGTCCTACAGATGGACCGGATGCAGACTGTACAAGAAAGAGTACAAGACGGCTCCCAGAAGTGAGCCTATGCTAGGGAAGGAGAGAGAATGGAGGGAGGTGGGCCAGGGAGGGAGCAGTGCCTCACCAGGAGTTCAGGCTGGGTCATGCTTGCCTCCAGCTGGGGATGACAGAGTCCAGGGGAGAACCAGGAGCCTGAGTGTATCTGAGGGTCATCAGGTCAGGGGGGGCAGTGAGTGAGCCTTGAGCTAGTTCTAAGTGGTTGCTGTTGGAGTTACAGCTAGAAAGTAAATTCTATGAGTGCAGGCCAGCAGAAGGATTGAAAGTGAACATTGCCAGGTGATTCTTTGTGGGACAAAATGTCTGGGACTTTATATACCTCTTGGCTAAGTCACTGTCCTGAGGAGTTGATATCTAAGGGTTGCATTCTGGCCACACACCCTGTACCTGGGCAGAAGGCCATTCTTAGAGCAGTTGCAGTATCACTGCCTAACCATTGTTTGTGGACAAAAGCAGTGAGTTCATCTTGTGGGAGGGAACAAACAAAAATGAGTTTAGTATATGTACAAAGTCACGCAGAGCAACGCCACTCTCTGTCCCCGAGTCTGGAGCCATTGACTAGGAAGTGCCCTGGAGTCAGTCACACAGAAAAACATTGAGCCCTGGGCTGGATCCTCATGATCCCATGAGGATGAGATCTTTCCATTTCATCTGTGCACTTGTGAAAAGAAACAGCTACCTTTTAATACATAACATATGTTGTTGTTGTTATGTGCATCAAGTTGCCTACGACTCATAGCGACCCTATGTACAACAGCTCTAAACCCTGCTCTATCACTTTGTTGCTGTTGTTATGTGCCGTCGAGTCACTTGC
>NW_006399911.1:4832361-4836962 GCF_000299155.1 Elephantulus edwardii | reverse complement strand
CACACTCTGTTGGGTCACCCTTCTTTGGGATGGGAACAAATATAGATCTCTTCCAGGCAGTTGGCCAAGTGGTTGTTCTCCAGATTTCTTGGCACAACTTGGTGAGCACGTCCAGGGCAACATATGTTAGCTCAAATATGTCAGTTGGTATACCATCTATTCCTGGGAACTTAAGTTTTGCTATTTCCTTCAAAGCAGCTGGAACTTCTTCCTTCATCACCATAGGCTCTTGTTCATATGTTGTTTCATGAAATTCTTCTATGTCTGCCAATTCTTTCCGATACAGTGACTCAGTATATTCTTTCCATCTTCTTTTAATACTTTCTGGATCGTTTAATATTCTGCCTAAAGCATCCTTGATTATAGCAAGTCTAGGTTTGAAGCACGAGATGACAAAGTAAAATATTACAATGAAATGTGCAAGGAGTTGAAGTCAGAAAATCGAAAGGGCCGAACTCTCTCAGCATTTCTTAAGCTCAAGGAACTGAAGAACAAATTCAAACCTCGAATTGCTATAATCAAGGATGCTCTATCACTTACACCTGATAAATTTTCCAGCCACAATAATCATTATTTTTGTTTACTGAGTAAGCAGCCAAGCTCTTTAAATAATATTATCTCCCATATTGCTTGTAACTCTTAAGAGCTCATTAGAACCCATTTTACAGATGAAGATACTGAGGGGAGAGATAAGAGACCCTTTTCCACTGTAAACGATGGGTAGAGTCCTCACTCACACAGGACAGTCTGTCTCAGAACCTGTCCTCTGTTACACAAGGTAGCTATTACAAGGAGTAGCCAGTCCTTGGGCCCACTTCCGCTAGCTCCTTCCACAGAAAACCCTCCATCCTAAAAAAAAGTGTCTCTTATAGGCTCTTCCAGAGATCCCACCTGTGTTCCAGCATCTCTCCAGGTCTGTTCTCTGGTTTTGTCTCAGTCAGAGGGAACAGAGCACTCAACCCAAAATGCCTCAGCATCCTCTGCTTACCTGTTTTGTCAATGAGAAAGTCAGGTGCAGAGAAGTGTGTGCCAGGTCTGCCGGCTGAACCCAATACAGCCATTCACGGTGTCACCTGCCCCCATGAACCACCTCTCCTATCAAACCCTATAGAATCCTTAGAATAAAGTTTACCAGCACCTAATCAATTTTAGCCACAGGAAAACACATGACAAATAAGGCTGTAAATTGCTTACCTGTAGTATTTCTTAGATTATAAGGATATTCAGGTAGTAATTAAAAACAAAAGTGTTTCCAATTATTTTTAATTACTTTCAACATAAAAAGATTTGGGATATGTAAAGTGCCTTTTAAACAAAAAGGATTAGCTTTACAAAGTAAAACATTACCAGCACATATGTTTATTCCCCTGATGGAAATTGTTACAGGTTTGTGGTGTTGGGTTTTTTTTAATGTGTTTGGTTTTGCCACTTGCTCTGTACTTCAGGTTCAATTTTTTAAAAGTATTCCATTGTCTATATTAGATCAGCCATAGACTCATCAATAAATTTACATTTGTTATTTTTAAAAAAACACACACAGATTAGAGCTGTTTTGTAAAATCTTTCTCCATTGACTTGAATCACAGCATTATGAATTACCTTATTAGTAACTGAAGACAGAACTTTGGTGGCTTGGTGATAAGGACTTATGCTGTCAACCCAAAGGTACACAGTTCAAGTTCATCAACTGCTTTGCAGGAGAAAGATGGACAATCTCCTCCAATGCCATTACCACCTCTGAAAACTTACCAGACAGTCAGCTATCCATCGGTTCCAACTCAACCTTAATAACTGAATTGAAGCCTTTCCCCCCTTTGCCTCTTTATTTAACTTTCTTTAATTACTACTTAATTCTGACAAAACATGACCATTCTAGAGACACATATACTAATTATCAGAATACTATAATTAAAACACCAGAAAATGTGACAAAATCAGTCACTATAAAAACCCTGGTAGCAATGAAAACAGCAGCCATGTGCTTGCAGCACACACGCAGACGGAACGATGTGATTCGAGGTCATTATCATAATTGGGTACCAGAGCATGCTACAAAGTTCAAACAGTAAATTAGCAGAGTTTTAGCCTCATAGCCAGCTATATTGATCCACATAAACCGGGCTCACAAAAAATATTTGTTGTTATAACTAACTACAGGGATGTGTTTATGAGAAAGGATAAATTTCTGCTCCAACAATACACAAAATGTTACAGGCAGACATTGCGGTGTCATCCTCCCTGACAGTGTCACTGGTGCATAGCGCCCACCTCCCCAGCCCCTAGTTATGGTGCGGCTCTCTGTCCCCCCGCCCCAGGCAGCAGCAGGGTGACCAGCACCCTCACCTTCCCTGACAGGCAGCTGCAGCCTGTCAGGCTGCTCCTCTTCCTTCTGTCCTACTTCCCTTTTAGGGAATTAAACACAGAAGTATTAAAAGGGATTGTTCAGGCCTTTTAATTAGCTCAGGAGAGGCCTCCACAGTGTCCAGACTTGCAGCTATCTTCCTCTCTATTAGCTGAATTGATGGAGACAGCAGGGCCCAGATGGGAATAAATTTAATCCAACGGCAAAGAGACTCTTGTGCAAACCATTAACCAAAGACAGTAGCCTCACACTTTACTCCTCAGCTTTTTATAACATCTTTCCCCTGCGCCTACCAGACAGCCATTCAACAACAGTCACGTGGCGACTGCAGCCCATTTCATCCCAGAAGTCCTCCTACCTGTGCTCAGAAGTCCACCCTGTGATCCCAGGACAATGAGGGGCAGCCCTCATGAACGAGGCCAGAATCCCTAACACGTCTATTCACCTGATAATCTGGCAGTAAAGAACCCCCTGCGCTCTGTGGGAGCTTCCATGGCCCCCAATCCTAGTCTTATCTCCCCAGCACCATTCCTAGGAGGCAATGCTCTCCCCACCTCTGGGCTAGATGACAGATAAGGCTTGGCGAGGGCCAGAGGAGCAGAGCAAGCCCCGGCACAGCACAGCTGACCTTGACGGCAGGACTACTGTGCACTAGTCGCCATACCTTTTAATCCTCTCAGCAGCCCTACCAGCCAGGCACTAACTGTCATCCCTGTTTTACAGAGGAAAAAGTGGGAGCTATCAAAGAGCTAAGTAACTAGTCCAAGATGGCCCCAGGAGTGAGTTACAGAGTGACCCAAACATATGCAGCCCCTCTCATCAGCCAAGCCAGGGCTGGACTTTGCCAGATTGTGAAACACGGGACAGCCTAGGATAGAATGTGCATTCGAAGCCACACAGGTGACCCTGCACCGGGTGCACCAGCAAATCATCCTCTCCTATTCCTAGAAGGTACCCATGCCCACCAGTCTTACTTGGGATCTTTGGTTCTGCTCTCCAGTCTTCCCTCAGTGCTTGGCCTCAATTTTTTCCTCCCTGTCACTTGCCTGACCTCCCCAGTGCCTCCTAGGTCTGCACTGACTAGCCTACTTTCTGCACTGACTAGCCTACTTTCTGTCATCTAGTCTTGCCTTACATACAGAATGTATGTTTCCTGGCTGGGAAGTTATCTCCAGCAGGTCAAAATCTCATCTGCTTATCACTGTGGTTTTGTTGTTTGAAATCTTGCCCCACCCTGCTCCACTTTCGCAATCCTAGCTGTGCAAGCCCATTGTTAACAACCTCTCTGTGTGGGTTCATCTTATTGAGAAGCTTCCTCTCTTTCCAAGCATGATGTTGCTTTTCGAGAATCAATCCCTCCTTTTGCAAATCAATTCCTCCTATTACCCAATATCCTTGCATCAAAGGGAACCTCCACTTGTTTGTGTGTTCTTTTGGAAGTCCAGGATATATTCAATACGCTTCACCAACACCACAATTCAAAAGCTTCAATTCTTCTGCAGTCATCTTTATTCATTGTCCAACTTTCACAGGCACATGAAGTAATTGAAAATTTCAAGCTTGGATCAGGTGCACCTCACTTGGTCCTTAAACTGATATCTCTGCTTGTCCACACTTTAAAGAGGTCTTTGTCACTAGATTTGCCCAATTTAAAACATCTTTTGATTTCTTGGCTGCTTCTATCTTGGGTAATAATTGTGGATCTAAGCCTCTAGTGCCCTAGTGGTAAGAAGTTGAGCTGCAATCCCAAAGGCACACGGTTCAAAGCGACCAGCTGCTCTGCGGGAGAAGGATGGGCAATGTCCTCCCATGCAATTTACTGCTTCTGAAAACCTGCCGGAGGGTCAGCTATGGGTGAGTTCTGATTCTACAGTACACAACAAGAACAACAACTAAATACATTCAGTGATTACTTCAGACGTTTATCATGATGCTGCTTACTGGGCCAGCTGTGAGGATTTTTGTTTTCTTTATGTTCAGGTATAATCTATATTGAAGGCTGTTTGATCTTTTTCAGTAAGTGCTTCAAACCCTCTTCACTTTCATCGACAAAGGCTGTGTCATCTGCATAAAACAAGTTGCTAATAAATCCTCCTCCAATCCTAATGCCACATTCTTCTTCAACTTTTGGATTATTTGCTACACATACAGATTGAATACATATGTTCTTGTTCTTGTTCTTGTTATGTGCCATTGAGTCGCTTCCGACTCATAGCGACCCTATGTACAACAGCCCTAA
>NW_006399911.1:4820530-4826611 GCF_000299155.1 Elephantulus edwardii | reverse complement strand
ATACTTTGGGCATATGGCCAGGAGAGCCAGGCCCTGGAGAAAGATATCATGCTTGGAAGGGTTAAAGAAGAGCACAGGAGAAAAAGATCCCGGATGAGATGGGTTGACACAGTAACTGTGCTAATGGGAGTAGGTGTGTTGGAGATAGTGAGACTGGCTCAGGATAGGGCAGGTTTCAGAGCTATAGTCCACCGAGTTGTGATGAGTCACAGGCAACTAGGTGACACATATTAACAATGACAATGTAATTCCACCACTCATCTAACCTTCAATTATTGCTGTTCAATACAGCAAATCTATTCTTAAGGTGGTTTTCAAATTCAGATCATATAAACTCAAGATTGCATTTAGGCTCTCTTGTGTTTGTTTTCATTTTCTTCCACTTTACTTTGAACTTGCATACAAGCAATTGATTTGTTCTACTGTCAATCCTTGGTCTTGTAACTGCTGATATTGAGTTTTTTCATTGTTTCATTTTAAAATGTCATCAGTTTTATCCTTCTGTATTTCATCATTGAAGTTCATGTGTATAGTCACCATTTAAGCTTTTTAAAAATATATTTGCAGTGAATAAATCATTGACCATACAAATTTCTATCATGCAATCTCTGGCCTCATTTCTCTCACTAGGATCATATTTTCTAACTACCAATCTTCTTTATTTTCAACTTTTTCATCCCAGTCACCAATTACTATTACTGCATCTTGGTTTCATGTGTGATTCATTTCAGATTGTAGAAGTTGTTGTTGTTGTTGTTGTTGTTGTGTGTCGTTGAGTCACTTGCAACGCATAGCCATCTAATGTGCAATAGCTCTGCACCCTGCCCTATCTTAAGTCAGTCTCATTGTCTCTGACATACCTGTCCCCATTACCTTAGTTACAGAGACAATCCATCTCATCAAGGTTCTTCCTCTCTTACACTGTCCTTCCACACTTCCAAGTATGATATATTTCTCCAAAGACTGGTCCCTCCTGGCAACATACCAAAAGTATGCAAGATGGAGCTTCAAAATCCTTGCCTCCTAGGAGCAACTTGGTTTCACCCTCTCTGGGACAAACTTATTTGTTCTCTTGGCAGTCCATGATATGTTCGGTACTCTTCTCTAGCTCCACAACTCAAAGACATTGATTTTTCTATCACTCTTAGTCACTGTCCAGCTCTCTGATGCATAGCAAGCAATTGAGAAGATTAGGGCTTGGATCAGGTGCACCTTAGTCTCTAGGCTGATATTGTTGCTCTTTAGTACTCTGGAGAGGTCCCTGACAGCAGATTTTCCCAGTTCAATTTGTCTTTTGATTTCCTGACTGTTGGTACCAAGATTGTGGAACTGAGCATGCTGAAATTGTTACCAACCTCCATTTCTTCTCCATCTATCATGATGCTGCCAATTGGTCAAGTGGAGAGAATCTTATCTTTGTTTTCTTGATGCTGAGCTTCAATTAATATTGAAGATTACAGTCCTTGACCTTCTGCAGCAAAGCCTCAGGTCCTCCTCCATTTCTGTAAGCAAGGTGGTGTCATCTGCATAATGCAGATTATTGATGAGTCTTCCTCCAATTCTAACACCACATCCTGCCTCATAAAGTCCAGCCTCAGAATTATCTGTTCTGCAAATAGATTGAAAAGGTATGGAGATAGGATGTATTCCTGATAAGCACCATTCCTGATTTTAAACCATGCAGTATTTCCTTGCTCTATCCTAACGACTGTGTTCTGGTCCAAGTATAGGTTTTGCATGAACACAGTTAATTTTTCTGGAATTCCCATACTTCTCAAATTTAGCCGTGATCTGTTGTGATCGACATAGCCAAATGCCTTTGTATGGTCAATGAAACACAGATAGACATTTCTCTGGTACTCTCTGCTTCCCATTAAAATCCATCTAGCATTAGCTATAATGTCCTGGCTTCTTCTAAACCCAGCATGCCCATCTAGCAGTTCTTGTAGTTTTGGGATAATCTTCAGCAGGATCTTGCTTGCATGTAATATTAGTGATATTGTTTGAGAATTTCCACACTCTGTCAGGTCACCTTCTTTTTGTTATGGTTCCAAATATGATTCTCTTCAAGTCAGTTGACCAGGTAACTGTCCTCCAGATTTTTGGGCATCATGTGGTGAGCATGTCCAGGGCAACATCTATTGGTTGAAATACGTCAATTTGTATCACATTGATTCCTGGGGCCTTGATTTCTGTCAATTCCTTCAGAGCAGCTTGAAATTCCTCCTTCATCATTGCCTCTTGATAGAAACCCTCAATTTCTTTATCTTCAGCTTTAGTGGTTGCTGTATAAATTTTAATGATGGGAGCACTACTAAGTCTTCCTTACATGCCTATGGATATTATCCTGTCACTGACAGCATTATGCTTCAGGAAAAATCTTACCATGTTTTTTGACAGTGAATCCAACATTATTCCTCTTCAGTTTGACTTTCCTAGCTTAGTAGACCGTATGATTATCTGAATATTAGTCCATTTCAGCTTGTCAAGATACTCAAGATACCCATTTCAGGAATTCTATTTTGTTTTTTGACAACTTCCAATTTCCCTAGCTTCTTATTTCATCCAGTCCATATTCTAATTATGAATAAACATTTTCAGCCATCTCTCCTCATTGTTCCATATCAGCAAATAAAGGTCTTTCATTAAGGGAAAACCTTGCCTAGTCAGGTCATTAAGGCAGACACTACTTTGAGGAGACAGCTCTCTTCTCCAGTCCTATTTTAAGTGCCTTCCAACTTGAAGGACTCACATTGAGACACTATATTGGACAATGTTTTGCTGCTGGTCATAGAACGTTCAAGGACCTGTTACTTCAGAAGTGGACGCCAAGTCCTGCTTCTGCCTTAGACTGGACGCTGTGCTGAAATCTGTCCTTCAAAAGTGACCCTGTTGGCACTTTGCAATGCTGCTGGTATAGCTTCCAGGATCACAGAAACACACAACCTCCCCAGTACAACAAACTGACACACAAATAGTGAAGAAATGTGGTAGATGGCCTGTAATAACGGCTTGAATGTTAAGCAGATGGGTTTATGAGCCTCTCTCACACTCCCATAAACCAAACTCTATAAGAATTGAATCCACTAAACCCGTCTATGCACTTTGGAAAAAGGTCCTGTAATACCCATTTTATGGGAAGAATAGTGAGAGCCCAGCCAAGAAGATGACTTCCCTGAGTCACAGATCTAATTGGACAACAAGTACTAGCTGCTTAGAATATGTACTTTAAAGTGCAGTCTCTCTCTCTCTCTCACTCTTTCTCTCTCTGAACCTCAAAGCTCTTTCCTCAACCATCTTAATGAACCTGGAGGAAGTGTTGTTGAGAAGACAGCCAAAGGTAGGAATGAGGGCCAGTGAAGGGTTGGGAACTCTGGGTAGGTGGTCTCCAGTGGCTAGACTCAAAAAGCCTGGAAACGTGTGAGAATGTCAGTCCAGGAAACCTTTGCTAACTGGGGAAAACATGATGATTCTCCTTGACCCACAGTGAGGAGCTGGGCTAATGGTCTTGAGAGCAGCTACAGCCAGATTCCAGCCCCTCCCTCCTCTTGCCTTCGTGCCCTAAGCTCATCATTCTTGACCTTCACGAGGAGACATTATGTTCTGCCACGTGCTGTTCCCTCAGTCTGCGATATCCTCCTTTTTTGGTATTATTAATTCCTACTCAACTATCAAGACTCTACTCTGCTTACCCACAGCCACTCTTTTCTCTCTGTCCCTGATATCACAGTCTGATTTCCACAGTAGAGGTTTTCAAATGCTGAATAATCTTTTTTTTAAAAATGCTGTAGAATAACTTTTACATCCTCTTTAGTTGGGGCAAGGGCCAATGCTGAGTGTGGTCGTAATATCATGGCAAGGATTCTCCTCTAATGAAAAAGAGCCTCTTGAGGAGAAGCAGCCCTGTGGCTCTTCACTGGGCACAGACGTGCCTGAAAGCCATATTAGGATGAATGGAAGTCTGTCTCTGTGAACACAGAGGAGCTATCTCTGACACACTGAGGAGACAAGGACCCTGAGCCCAGCAGGTGGGCTCCATCCAGTCAGGGAGGCAGTGGAGACTTGGTTCCAAGCCATTATGGTCAGTCAGAGGGCATTGTAGGGACAGAAGACCATGACATGACCATTACAGATGGCTGTGGCTCTGCATTGAAGGTGGGTTCAAAGGAGGGTAAGTGGAGAGTAAACGTGAAGAACGTATGGGGTGGGGGATAGACAAGAAAGTAGGCAGGTGGTGGGATAGGAAAGACATCAGACTTTTATGGATTTTTGAGGTGCCGTCAATAATTTTATGGCCCTGAGGCATTTAGGTCTCTGGATATCCATGTCTTCATCTCTAAAATGGGAGTACAATCATTTAAGGGAAGGTGTATCACCCTATAAGTGATACACGAGAGGCCACCACAGCCCTCAGCACTGGTTGCTGTCTCTGTCCCATTTGTTCCCCTTCACAGACTCAGAAGGGTGTCTCTCAGGTGGGAACCTCAAAGAACATCCTTCTTCATCTTCCAGGACATCAGAAATCCTGAGGAAAGTGGACCACAAGAAGTTGAGCAGCCGTCAAATACAGGAGGAAAGCTCTTTTTACAGTCCATGGTCTGCCATTCCCTACCGACCCCTCCCGACCCCTCACAGGTGAAAGAGAGCAGCGGGGAAGATCAAGGCAGGGTCCTGAACCTGTTCCCAGGAAGGGGTGGTACAGTGAGAAGCAGCTGGGGCTCCCCCAGGGTATCAGGCCAGTGGGGTTAATTGCCCGCACATTTTCAGAGTGCACAGGGGCCTCGTTCATTACTGAGAATCATTTCCTTGGGAGTGTTTACAAGCCACCTGGAAAACCAGCAACAGAACCAATTCCCCCACCACTTTCTGACCTGTTTTCCACAGAAGACAGAATCAAGAAGTGAGGGCAGATGGAGCTCAGGGCTGGTATGGGACTAGGGGAGGCTTTGCTTCCCCAAAGAGGTCTGATTTCTCAGAAAGGAGGGGGCTGTCTCAAGGCTAAGGAATCTCAGTTTCATCAACTAGAGTTGCATTTAGGACAGTGGTTTGGTTAAGACAGAAAAACCTAGCCTGGCCAGGCCAGTTGTAAAGGAGACCAGGCAGAAACAGGAGTGGAAGGGAGAGACCCTGTGCAGGGACCCTCCGCTTTGACAGAGCTCATCTCTGCTTGCACCAGACTTGACATGGAGACTTTCTAACAAACATCCTCCGTCCTCAGCAACCAGACAATTCTCATAAGTCCAGCAGTACATAAACACCTGTCTAAATTCCACCTGGGTAGTAAATGGGAAAGGAAGTGTGGGGAGGAAGGCAGGAGAATATAGGAAACAGCTGGAATGTGTCTTGGTCCCTGCTCATGGCAGTGCACATTGGACAAGCCTATTAGGCTATGGTTGACCATTCAATACGTGTAACCAAGAAAAGCATGTGTTCCTGGGGAAAATGTGCATAAAGGATATTCACATGAGTAGTAGTCTTGAATGGGAAAGGAATCCTGGAAATAATCCGGCATACATCAACAATGTTGATGTTGTTATTAGGGGCCATCAGATCCACTTCAACCATAGCAGCCCTACAAAACACAGATCAGAACCCAGCCCTGTCTTGTACCGTTCTCACAATCCCCACCATGCTCAAGTCCATTGTTTTAGTCAAGGTGTCAATCCATCTCATTGAGAATCTTCCTCTCTTTCCTTGACATTCAACTTTTCCCAGCTTGATGTCTTTTTTCGAAGAACTAGCTCATCCTAACAACATGTTCAAAGTATGCAGATGAAACTTAACCATCCTTGCCTCTAAGGAGGATTTTGGTTGCACTTTTTCTAAGATAGATTCGTTCTTTTGGAACGCCATTGGATACTCAGTACTCTTCATCAACAACATAATTCAAGGGTGGAGCTTCTTCTTCAGTCATCCTTATTCATTTTCTAACTTTCAGACTCCAGTGAAGCAATAGAGAATACCACAGCTTGGATCAGACACACCTTAGTCTTTAAACTGATATCCTTGCTTCTTAGGACTTTAAAGGTATCTTTGACAACATATTTTCCCAATGGAACACGTCTTTTGATCTCTTTTGTT
>NW_006399911.1:4818181-4820430 GCF_000299155.1 Elephantulus edwardii | reverse complement strand
ATAACCTTAATGCACATCTTTCCTGATTTTAAAAACCATGCAATGTCCCTTGTTCTGTTTGCATGACTGCTTCTTCATCTATGTATAAGTTTTCTAGGAGCACAATTAAGTGTTGTAGAATTGCCATTATTCACAATGTAATCAATAATTTATCATAACCTTACACAGTTAAACGCCTTTTCAGTCAAGAAAATACAATTAAGCATCTTTCTGGTATTCTCTGCTCTCACCAAGATCCATCAGACATCAACAACGATAGTTTTTCTTCCATAGCCTCTTCTGAATTCAGCTTGTCTGTGTATTTCTGTTAAGGATCTCGAGTGGCCTAGTGGTAAGGAATTACACTGTCAACTCAGAGGCATATGGCTTAAAACTACCAGCTGCTCTGCAGGAGAAAGATGGGCAATCTTCTCCCTTGCAGTTTGTCATTGTTGCTGTTTTTGCATGCTGTCAAGTTGAGAACCACTCAGCAACCCTATGAACAACAGGTATGAATCCTGTCCTAGCCTTTGCCATCCTCATCACCTCTGATACACTTGAGCCCATTTCTGCAGTCACCATGTCAATCCACTCATTGAGGGTCTTTCTCTCATTCACTGATCCTCCACCTTTCCTAGCATGATATTCCTTTGCAAGCAATACCTCTCCTTGCAACATGCTCAAAGTATGAGAGATGAAACTTTACCATCTTTGCTTCAAAGGAACACTCTGGTTGTGCCTTTCCCAAAACATATCTATTTGTTATTCTGACAGTCCTTCGGATATTCAGTACTCTTCTCCAACACCACAACTCAAAGCCCTCAATTCTTCTCCCATGCAATTTGCTGCCTCTGAAGGGTCAGTTTTGTGTCTGGTCTGACTCAATGAACAGTATGAAACAATATGTACTATTCTAGCTGTTTTTAAATAATCTTCAGCAACATATTACTTATAGAGGATATTAATGATACTCTTCTACAATTCCTGCATTCTGTGGAATCATCTTTTTATTTAATGGTGCAAATATGGATCTGTTCCAGTAAGTGACCAGGTCTTCTTAATTCATATTGTAGACTAGTGAGCACATCCAGGGCTGCATCTATTTGCTTTAGCACTTTAATTGGGATTACATCAATTCCTGGAGCCTTACATGGTGCCAATGCCTTCGATGCAGCTTGGACTTCAATATTATTGTTTCTTGATCATATGCTGATTTCTGAAATGGTTCAGTGCCAACCAATTGTTTTGGGGACTCTGTGTACTCTCTCTTTCTTCTTTGGATGTTTCCAGCATTGTTCCATTTTTTTGCTCATAAAATGTTTCCAAATTCGAATTCAAGTCTTGAATTTATTCTCCAGTTCTTTAAGCTTGAGAAATGCTGAGTATCTTCTCTATTCGTGCTTTAATTCCAGATCTCAGCATATTTCATTTTAATATCTTGCTTTATTTTTGCACTACCCTTTGAAATCTTCTGTTCTTCTCTCTCATTTCATCATTTCTTCTTATTGCTTTAGCTTCTCTCCACTCCAGATAAAGTTTCAGAGTCTTCTAACATCCGTTTCAGTATTTTTTGTCTTTTTTATGACCTTTATTTATAATGTCCTTTATGTCATTCAATAGCTGTGTTGTGCAGATGACACAACCGTGCTCGCCAAAACTGAGGAGGATCTGAAGCATTTCCTGCAAAAGGTCAAGAACTGCAGTCTTCAAAATGGATTGAACCTCAACATCAGGAAGACAAAGATTCTCACCAATGGGCCAATAGCAGCACCATGAGATGGAGAAGAGATTGAGGTTGATAACAATTTCAGCTTGCTTGGATCCAGTTGTGGCACCAGCTGTCAAGAAATTAAAGATGGATTGCACTGGGGAAATCTGCTTTTAAGAACCCCTCCAAAAACAACTATGAGATATCATCTCAACCCAGTAAGAAAAGCAAAATTTAATAGAACAGCAAACATCAAATGCTAGCGAGTTGTGAAGAAACTGGAACCCTTATTCAGTCTTGGTCAAAGTAAAATGGTGCAACCACTATGGAAGGCTGTATGGCTTTTTTTCAAAAAATTGCAAATAGAAATACCATTTGGCCCAGCAATTCCATTACTGGGAATTTGTACTAAAGAAACCATAACTGCTACCCAAGCATATATGCACACCCATGCTATTGCTGCTTTGTTCACAATAGCAAAGAGCTAGAAACAACTCAAGTGTCCATCAACAAATGAATGCTCTAAGAATAATCAGAGAAGCTCTTGTATATTCACACAATG
>NW_006399911.1:4773204-4806155 GCF_000299155.1 Elephantulus edwardii | reverse complement strand
ATTCATTGTTGCACTTTTCTTCCCTACCCACCCCTCCCCCCAGTTCGCTCTTCTGTTTGAAAAGTAAAATTCTTTCATTGTTATACAATCCATCCCCCCAAGTCCACTCCACTATTCAGCCTTTGTTCTGGACTCCTGTCATGACAATAATACTCAATCATATATCCCTTTTAAACAGTTCTCTCCCTCATCTGTTTCAATGCAGTATATAATTTATCTCATCTTTCTCAGTCTCCCCCCGCAATCCCAATGTCAGTTCTGTTTTACAGCAGTGACACTATGCAGTATTTGTCCTTTTGTGGCTGAGATATTTCACTCAGCATAATGTCTTCCAGGGTCACTCATTTTGTATAATATTTCACGAGTTCCTTGTTTCTCAATGCAGTTTAGTATTCCATTGTGTGGATATACCACAGCTTCTCTATCCATATGTTTGTTGATGGGCACTTAGGTTGTTTCCAGTCTTTTGATCTCCTGACTACTGCTACCACGGATATTAAATGTAGATCTAAGAATAAGGATATATTGACAACTTCAATTTTTTTCTCCATTTATCTTGGTGTTGCCTACTGTTCCAGTGGTGAGGAGTTTTGTGTTATTGATGTTGAGATGTAATCTCTATAGAAGGATGGCATCATTTATCTTCCTCAGCAACTTGCTTCAAGTCTTATTCATTTTTGGCAAGCAAGATTATATCTGCATAACGGGAGGTTGTTGATGAGTCTTCCTCCAATCTGATGCCCAGCTTCTTGAATACATAAACAATAGAATAAACAAATAAGCAGCGTTCTGTGGCAGGAATGTAATACAGTGTGGCACTGAAAATGGTGCATCTGTATCATCGTCATGAGGGGATTTCTTAACAGTATCCTGGAGAGTCATATCACAGGAGGATACTCTTAGTCAGATTCCACCTACATAAAGTCAGGAAAATACAGGGGGTTAAACAACATATTAGTTATAATTTACCCAGAGGTAATGATTAAAAAAATACAAGCAAGGAATTAGCACATATGTGTTCGCTTTGTATATACATTTTAAAAATATGTTTATTATCTATTAATATCACATGCAAGCAAGATCCTGCTAAAGATTGTCCCAATATGACTGGAACAGAACATCAACACATAATTGCCATATGTGCAGGCTAGGTTTAGAAGAGGATATGATACTGGGGATATTATAGCTAATGTTAGATGGATCTTACTTGAAAGCAGGGAGTGCCAGAGGAATGTCTATATGTGTTTCATTGACTATGCATAGATATTTGATTGTGTGGATCACAACGAACTGTGGCTGACTCTGAAAAGAATGAGAATCCCAGAACATTTGATTGTGCTTATGTGAAACCTATGCTTGGGCCAACTGGCAGCCATCAGAACAGAGCAAAGAAACATTGCATGGTTCAAAGTTGTGAAAGGTGTACTACAGGGATGTATCCTATCTCAATTCCTTTCCAATCTATACATAGAACAGATTATCTGGGAGTTTGGGCTAGATGAAGAGAAATGTGGTTTCAGGATTGGAGGAAGACTCATCAACAACCCGTGTTATGCAGAGGACACAATCTTGCTTGCCAAAACTGAGGAGGACCTGAAGCACTTGTTATAGAAGGTCAAGAACTGCAGCCTTAAACATGGGTTCAAACTCAACATCAAGAAAACAAAGATTCTCTCCACTCAGCTAATTGGCACCATCATGATAGATGGCAAAGAGATTGGGATTGTTAACAGTTTCAGTTTGTTTGATTCAGTTGATTGTTCCACAATCAACACTTTGGTACCAGCATGCAGGAAATCAAAAGACAAAGTGCACTGGCTGTCAGAGACATCTCCAGAGTACTGAAGAGCAATAATGTCAGATGTACCTTATCCAGGTCATGGTCTTCACAACTACTTACTATGCATCAGAAAGTGGGACAATGACTTTGAATGAATCAATTCCTTTGAGCTGTGATGCTGGAGAAGAGTATTGAATATACCATGGATTGCTGAGAACAATCATTTGTCCTATAGAGGGTGAAACCAGGCTGCTCCTTAGAGACAAGGATTTTGAAGCTCCATCCAACATACATTGGGCATGTTGAAACATGGGATCAGTCCTCGGACAGGGACATCATGCTTGAAAGGGTCAAGAGACAGCACAAGAGAGGAAGACTCTGGATGAGATGGATTTACTCAGTGACTGGGGGAATGGGGATAGGTGTGTCAGAGACAATAAAATTGGCACAGGATAGAGCAGGGATCAGGACCATTGTACATAGGGTAGCTGTGAGTCACAAGTGACTCAACAGCACATAACAACAACAATAACAATTATCTAGTTTAAGGAACTTTAGTGTTAAGTGCATTGCATGTTGCATTGCTAAGAGAAAAGTCGATGGTTTGAATCCACCAGCCCATCTTTGGAAAAACGATGGATAACCTTCTCCAATTAAGATGTTGAGCCTCAGAAACTTAATGGAAAGTGATCATGAGTTGAAATTGACTCAACAGCAGTGAATTTGTTTATGGGTATTTATAATCTAAACACTTATTTTTCCCTCACCTTCCTTCCATGCTAGTAAACGCACACTATATTTTTCTTTTTAACATCTGACGTCTTTCACTCTGTACAATGTCCTCTAGACTGATCATGTTACATGATGTTTCTTAAATTCTTCATTATTCTTTAGCATTGCATGGTTTCCGTTGTGTATATGTACGATACTTTGTTTATCCTTTCATGGGAATATGAGTTGTTTCTGTATCTTTTGTATTGTAAATAATGATACAGTGAACACGGGTATGCAAATATCTATTCATGTCCTCAACAACCACAGTTCATTGCCATCAAGTCAGAACCAATTTATAGCCAATCCTCCAGTGGGTTTCTGAAATTGTGAATCACATGGGAGTAGATTGCTTATTTTTCTCCTGAGAAGCAGTTGGTGGATTCATACACACCGAGCGGCTCTGCGTGTGGGTTAGTATCACAACTCCCTACAGACTTTATTTAGAATATATACCCAGTCATAAGATTTCTGGATCAAACGGTTTTTCTACTTCCAACTTTTTAACTTTTTGAGGAAGCATCATGCTGATATCCACAGTGGTTGCACTATGTACATTTTTTTAAATGTATGATCTACTTCTCTTAATAAAAATTTTAAAATAAGGGGGGAAATGCAATAGCTGTGTGCTTTTGAAGAAGAGTAGAGAAGGAAGGAGAAGTCTAAGTTCCCTGAGACATACTCGGAAGAAAGGTGACAATAGGCTGGCAGCCCAGTCAGCAAGGGACAGCCTGATCTTGTCCCTGCCTTGAATGTGGCCGAAAATTACTACCTCTGTCCCACCTCAGGGAGGGACCACAAGTGAGCAGTGGCTGTGACCCCAGCTCTCTAGATACTTCCTACTCTCCCCAGCACTGAAGCATTTTACTCAACAAAGCATCCTGCCCCAGCTCACCTCAAAGTAGAGGCCCTGAGCCCACATTTCCCCCCTTATTAAATTTCTTAAAATATGGACATCTGCCTTGGCCCACTGGCTGGGCACTTAGCTTCCTCCAGGTTAGTATCCCAATATTAGTGTGCATCATAATATTTTAGGGATAGAGTAATATCAACAGAGAAGAGAAACTGTTCCCTCCAGGCCCCTAGCAAACTGCTGGCAGTGCTCTTCAAGCCAAACAACCCAAGAATCTCATCGTACTCTCCTACTAAGGGCCAAAACCAATAAAGATGAGCTCATGGGATCTTCAGATGGCCAAGCTAAAGGGAGAAACTCCCAATCATACGGACTCTCCCCCTTGCCTGTCATCTTACCTAGAGTTCCTTACAGGCAAGTCTGCTATAGTCTGAAGCCTTCAGGACGATGACTGACTGACACTTAAGGTAACTCACTGTACAATACTGAAGGCCTGAGTGCCCAGGGTAGGTCAGCCTGAGTCCAACTGTGTGTACAAAACTGTGTCACCCCACTCCCATACCCAAACCTCAAATGGCTATAACAAAGAGGACATACCTGGAATCCTGAGCCCTTTGCTCTTCTTACATATCTGTGAGGGGTGTTATGGATCTCCACTGAGGTGTGTAAAATGGTGAAAGTAGTCTTAGTGTCAAGAATCTGTCCCTATCCCTCAAGGGTATTAATGACCAGGATGACTCAAAGTTGATCCCAAAGAGATGGAAGAGAAATATAGCTTCACTCTCCAATGTTTATCTATTCTGACATCAGCTATCACTCCCTCTACTTCCCTTCTGAGTCTGATAATGTATTACAATGGCAACACAGAACTCATGTATCAAGCTCATGATTAAATGGTGTGTAAGTGACTTTTGGGATCAAGATCAATAGTCTACAACTTGAGTTCAGGATCAGGAAGCTTGTGGACAAAGTTTCCCTTTTTCAGCACAACACAGCATTGGGCAAATCTGCTATCAAAAACCTCTTTCAAGTACTGAAGAGCAAGGATGTCAGCTTAAAAGCTAACATGCGCCTGTCCAATGCCTTGGCATATTTCAATTGCATCCTGTGAATGTAAAAAAATTGGCAATGAATAAGAAACATTGAAGAAGAATTGATGCCTTTGAATTGTGATGATGGCAAAGAATATTCACTATACCATGGATTTCAAAATGACCAAACAAGTCTGTCTTGGAGAGAGAGTCGCCAGGGTGCTCTTATCAACAAGGATGGTGAAACTTTGTCTTATATATTTTGAACACATTGTCAGAAAGCGTCAGTCCTTGGATAAAGACATCATGATTGGAAAAGTAGAAGATCCATGAAAGAAAAGGAAACCTTCAATAAGATGAATTGACACAGTTATTGTACGAATGAACTTGAGCATAGTAAAGATGGTGAGCGTAGTACAGCATCAGGCGAAGTTTCTCATAAGGTTGTTATGAGTCTTAGTCAATTCAATAACATTTAACAATAACAACATATTTCTTTGGCATTTTTTTGATCATTTTTTCTTTTTTTACTGATTTACTTACAAAGTTCCTATGCATTGTTTTTCACACTGTATCTTTCTTTCCCATTTCCTTTACCCACCCCTCCCTCTACTCATCAAGTTATGTGACCCTATGATTAACCACCCCCACACCTTACTCCCACCCATCCTCACCCCTATGCTCCCACCCCCACCCCACCCCCAGCCATGGATCCTCATACACATTCTATAATAATGGTCTTATACAGTATTTATCCTTATGGGACTGAGTTAGTTCACTCTGCACTTGCTGCAAAAAGTCAAGGACTGTAGTCTTCTATATAGATTGAAGCTCTACATCAAGAAAACAAAGATTATTGCCACTGGCCCAATGGTGCCAAGCACCATGATAGATAGAGAAATTGAGATTGTTAACAATTTCAGCTTTTTCATATCCACGATTAACACTCTTAGCACCAATAGTCAGGAAATCAAAAGACAAATTGCATTGGGTATATCTGCTATCAGGGACCTCTCCAGAGTGCTGAAGAGCACTGGTGTCAGTCTATAGACTGAGGTGTGCTTGATCCAGGTTATGGTCTTTGTAATTTTTTTACTATGCATCAAAGAGCTAGACAATGACTAATGATGACAAAAGAATAATCAATGCCTTTGAATTGTGGTGCTGAAGGAGAGTATTGAACATACTATGGACTGCTAAGAGAATAAATATCTGTCCTGGAGAGAGTGAAGCCAAGGAGGCAAAGATTTTTAAATTCTATCACATATACTTTGGGCATGTTTCCAGGAGAGACTAGTCCTTGGAGAAGGACTCACAATGGGACAGAGTTCAGAGCTACTGTGAATAGGGTTGCTATGAGTCACAGTTGATTCATGATGTTGCCTATCAGTCCAATGGTAAGAATTTTGGTTTCCTTGACATTGCAATACAAACTATATTGAAGGCTGAATGGTTTTTTTCCTGGCTTTGGGTATTTAATTTAAATACTTTGAAGAGCTTTTTCAGGTTCAATCGTCAATTACTTTCTGATCTATAAAACATGATAATTAACAAAAAAAGTCTCACTTCCCTAAATATTATCATTGTTGTCGTTATGTACCATCAAGTCAGAACTGACCCATAGCTGGTCCTCAGATGGCTTTTCAGAGGCAATAAATCACATGGGAGGAAATTGCCCAGCTTACTTACTCAGAGCATCTGGTGGATACGAACCACATACACATGGGTTGCCAGAGCAGCTCCTTACCACTGAGCCACCAGAACTTCCTATTCCTAAACATTGTTGCTCTTAAGTGCCATTGAGCTGAATATGACTCAATGATCCCATGATCATCTCAAAAGATATGAAAATTGTTCTATGCTGTGCCATCCTCATCATCTCTGACACACGTGAGCCCATTGCTGCAGTCACTGTGTCAATTCATCTGGTTGAGGGTCTTCCTCTTTCACCATCTTTCTGCCTTTCCAAGCATGATGTCGCTCTCCAAGGAATAGCTTCCCCGAGCAACATACCCAAAGTATATGAACATGAAGTTTTGTCATCCTTGCCTTCAAGGAGCAGTCAGGCTGCACTTTATCCAAAATGTATCTGTTTGTTCTTTTGGACATCCATGAGATGTTCAGTAATTCTTCTCCATCACCACAGCTCAAAAGCTTTGTCTTCTGTCATCCTTATTCATTGTCCAACTTTCAGATACATAACACAGGATTTAAACGGCCATGGTCCCCCTTTTTTTTCAGGATTTTTTTGGGTGGTTTTGTGGTTCTGTTTGGTGGGTTTTGGGGTTTTTAAAAATTTGTTTTCATTCATACAATGATGGTTTGGTGGTGTTTGGTGGTGTGTGTTTTTTATTCACTATTAGTTTTCATGGGAAACTATTCGTTGCCATGGGAAAGTCTGCTGTTAGGGACCTCTCCAAAGTACTGAAGAGCAATGGTGTCTCTCTGGAAACTAAGGTGCGTCTAATACAGGCCATGGTCTTTGCAATCTTTAGTTTGCTTGGCTCTGTAATCAACAGTCTTGGCACCAGCAGCCAGGAAATGAAAAGGCGCATTGCCATGGGAAAGTCTGCTGTTAGGGACCTCTCCAAAGTGCTGAAGAGCAGTGGTGTCTCTCTGGAGACTAAGGTGCGTCTGATACAGGCCATGGTCTTCGCAATCACCTGTTATGCATCAGAGAGTTGGACAATGACCAAGGAGGATAGAAGGAGAATTGATGCCTTTGAGCTGTGGTGCTGGAGAAGAGTATTGAGAATACCATGGACTGCTAGGAAAACAAACAGATTTGTCCTGGAAAGGGTTAAACTGGGTGGCTCCTTGGAGGCAAGGATTCTGAGGCTCCGTCTAACATAGTTTGGACATGTTGTGAGGAGAGACCGGTCCTTAGAGAGGGACATCATGCTTGGGAGGGTGGAGGGACAGCGCAGGAGGGGAAGGCCCTCTATGAGGTGGATTGATTCAGTGACTGGGATAATTGGGATGGGAGTGTCAGAGACAGTGCGATTGGCACAGGACAGAGTGGAGTTTAGGGCTGTTGTACATAGGGTCGCTATGAGTCGCAAGCAACTCAGTGGAACATAACAACAAACAACATTTGTTTTCATTCATACAATGGTTATTTGTGCTATGTTGTCTTTTTTTTTTTTCATTCTCTATTCGTTCTTTCCCTCTAACCATCAAACTCTATGACCCCCTTCCATCCACACCTTCAGGAGCACCATCCTCTCCCTTTTCCTCTTTATATATCATACACATCTCACTGGTCATCCTAATGGCTTTTCTATAATTCCCTTATACAGTATTTGTTCTTTTGCGCCTGAGTTAGTTCACTCAGAATGATGTTCTCTAGCCTCTCCCATATTATATAGTATTTTTCAAAATTGTTGTTCTTGAGTGCTGCTGCCTAGTATTCCATAATGTGAATGCACCACAATTTCTCAATCCAGTCATTTGTTGATAGACATTTGGACAATTTCCATGTTCTTACTATTGTGAATAATGCTACTATGAACATTGGTGTATAAATCTCCATTTTTGTCTCTATTCTGTTTTCCTTGGGGGTATATTCCTAGCAGTAGTGTAGCTGGTCATATAGAATATGTTCAACTTTTTTAGGACAGTCCAAACTGCCTCCCAGAGTGGTTGTACCACTTTACAATTCCACCAACAGTGTATTAGAGCTCCAACTTCTCCACAACCTTGCCAACATTTATTACTTGCTGTTCTGTTAATATTTGCCACTGCTACTGGGGTGAGGTGGTATTTCATTGTGGTTTGATTTGCATCTCTCATTGGCAATGATCTCGAGCATTGTTTCATTGTCTGTTAGCCATCCGAATATCTTCCTCTGTGAAAATTTGTCACTGTCCGTTCACCGGCAACGAACAGTGACACCCTGATGGGGGTAAGCATAATGGAGACACACCACTCCGGGAGCCCTTCAGAGAGTCAGCTAAGGTCAATTAAACAGGAAGACAGGATAGAGTGGGCTTGCAGATGTGGGACATGAGGATTGGATAGGAGAACCTCAGCCTCGTGTGGACTACTTCCAGCTCAACAGATGTGGCAGCTATCTTCCCAGGTGGCGAGATTTTTCAAGCCAGTATGGCCAAACACAGGAGAGCTGTCTCTATCCTGTACTAAAGGCCTTTGGGAGGCTTGCACTTATCTGGAGCTTAGGCTAGCTGCCCTGGCTAAAGGCCCTCCCTTCCTCCCCAACATTCCCCAACAAAAATTCTTTCCATTTCTTTTGCCTTATTTGTAATTGGGTTATCAGTCTTTTTCTTTTGAAAGCCCTATAGTATTCTGTAACCTTTTGTTATGAGATCCTTGTCTGAGATGTCATTGCCGAATGTTTTTTCCTAGTCAGTTTGTTTTCTTTTCATCCTATTGGAAAAAGATTTTTTATATGCACAGGGCCTTATTCTTTAGAAGATCCCATTCATCAATGTTACTGTTTCATGATTGTGCTTTTTTGGCTGTATTTGCCACCCTCTGTGTACATACCATAGATTAAGCCTTCTAAGTTTCATGCCATTTTGACTTTTGTGATCTTTATGGTTTGGAGCTTTACCTTTAGGAGTCTGATTCATCTTGAGTTGATTTTTGCATATAATGTAAGACATGGATCCTGTTTCAGCTTTCTGCAGGTCCAGATTTACCAGCACCATTTATTGACGAGGTTGTCATTTTCTCATTTGATAGGTTTTATTTCTGTGTCAAATATCCATTGACCATAGATAGATGGGTTAATTTCTGGTTCTCAATTCTGTTCCACTGGTCTATGTGTCTGTAATTGTACCAGTATCATGCTGTTTTGGTTATAGCAGCTGTGAAGTAGGTTTTAAGAGTCGGGAGTCCTATGCTTCCCACTTTTGTTTTTCAGAAATGCTTTACTTATTTTGGGTCTCTTTTTTTTTTCTTAATAAACTTGCCTGTTGCTTTTTTAAAAAATTTATTTTTATTTTATTATTTTTGTGTGTGTAACGTCAAACTGGATCTGACAGGTACAGGAGGAGATAGTCCCTCCTTCCCCGCCAGAACATCTAGTGGATTCAAACCATGTGCCTCTGGGATTGCAGTGCAGCTTCTTGCCACTAAGCCACCAGAGCTCCTGCCTTTTCTATCTCTTTCAAAGGCGAATTTGGTATCTGTATTGGGGTTGAATTGAACATGTAGATTGTTTTTTGCAGGATTGCCATTTTCACTATATTGAGTCTTCCTATCCATGAACAGGGAACTATTTCCTTTTAGTTAGGTCTCTTATTGTTTCTTGCAGTAGTGTTCTATAGTTTTCCTTATAAAGATATTTTGTATCTCTAGTTAAGTTTGTTCTCAAGTACCTCTCTTTGTGTTTGGCTATTGTAAATGTCATTGCTTTCTCAGTTTCCTTCTCTGGGCTTTCTTTGTTACTGTAGAGGAATCCCATTGATATTTATATATTGATCTTATATCCTGCCACTCTACTGAATGGGACAACTAGGTCTAACAGGGGAAATTTTTGTTGAGTCCTTGGAGTTTTCTGTGTACGCTATCATATCATCTGTGTAAAGCAAGAGTTTTAACACCTCTTTGACAATCTGGATGTCTTTTATGTCCTTCTTTTGTACTTCCCTAGCAAGTACTTCCAATACAATATTAAATAGGAGTAGTGAATGTGGACATCCTTGCAAACCTTGGAATTTCAGTAAGCTCTCTAAACCAATTAAAAATGTCCAGCACAGTGCTGTACATGTTGCAGGTGTTCAGCAAGTCTTTCCTAATTAGGAGCCTTTTTTCATGAAAGGCTGCTAAAAAATAAAAATAAAAATAAAGCAAAACCCATATGTTGTTGTTGTTGCTATGTGCCATCAAATCACCTACAACTCATAGCAATCCTATGTACAACAGCCCTAAACCCTGCTCTATCCCTTGCCAATTTTATTGTCTCTGACACACCTATCCCATTACCCCAGTGACAGAATCATTCCATCTCATTGAAGGTCTTCCTTTCCTGCACTGTCCCTCCACCCTCCTAAGCATGATGTCCGTCTCCATGATTCCGCCTTGCAACATGTCCAAAGTATGTCAGGTGGAGCTTCAGAATCCTTGCCTCCAAGGAGCAGCCTGGCTTCACCTTCTCTAGGATGAACTTGTTTGTTCTCCTAGCAGTCCATGGTATATTCAATACTCTTCTCCAGCACCACAGCTCAAAGGCATAAACTCTACTTCTATCATCTCTAGTCGTAGACCCTAGTCATTATATGATGTATATCAAGTAATTGTAAAGACCATGGCCTGTATCAGACGCACCTTAGTCTCCCGAATGGCATTGTTGCTCCTCAGTTCCTTGGCGAGGTCTCTAACAGCAGACTTTCCCAATGCAATCTGTCTTTTAATTTTCTGTAGAGCCAAGCAAACTGAAGCTGTCAACAATCTCAATCTCTTCACCATCTATCATGATGCTGCCAATCAGCCCAGTGGTGAGAATCTTTGTTTTCTTGATATTGAGCTTCAATTCATACTGAAGGCTGCAGCCTTTGACCTTCTTCAGTAAGCATTTCATGTCCTCTTCAGCTTCAGCAAGCAAGGTTATGTCATCTGCATAACACAGATTGTTGATGAGTCTACCTTCAATCCTGATGTCACAGTTCTCCTTATAGAGCCCAGCCTTCCGGATGATTTGTTCCGCATACAGATTGAAAAGATACGGAGATAGGACAGGCCCTTGACTCACACCCTTCCCAATTTTGAATCATGCAGTGTTTCCTTGCTCTGTTCTGACGACTGCCTCTTGGTCCAAGTATAGGTTTCGCATTAGCACTATCAAGTGTTCTGGGATCCCCATTCTTCTCAGAGTCAGCCACAGTTTGTTGTGATCCACACAGTCAAATGCCTTTGCATGGTCAGTTAAACATAGATAGACATTCCTCTGGTACTCTCTGCTTTCAGCCAATATTCATTTGACATTAGTTATAATATCCTTAGTGCCACGGCCTCTTCTAAATCCAGCCTGCACTTCAGGCAGTTCTCTGTTGATGTGCTGAGCATCTGTCTGATTCCTGTTCTCAAGGGGAATGTCTTTAATCTTTCTCCATTGAGAATGATGGTGGCTCTTGGTTTTGTGTGTAAGCTTTTCACTATGTTGAGGAAGTTCCCTTCAATTCCTATCATGTTGAATGTTTTAAACAGTAAGGAGTGGTGAATTTTGTCAAAGACCTTTTCTGTGTCAATTATAGGATCATGTGGTTCTTGTTCTTTGCTTTGTTAATATGATGAGTTATGTTGATTGTTTTCCTTATGTTCAACCATCCTTGCATATCTGCTACAATGCCACTTGATCATGATTATTTCTTTAATACACTTGTTGGATTCTATTGGCCAGGATTTAATTGAGAATTTTTGCATCTATGTTTATGAGAGATATTGGTCTGTAGTTGGTTGGGGGGTTTTGTGGGGTTTTTTGTTTGTTGGTTTTTTTTGGTGATATCTATGCCTGATTTTGGTATTTTATTTATGCTTGCTTCATTGAATAACTCTGGGAGAGTTCCTTCTTTTTCTATTTTTAAAATAATTGGAGTAGAATTGATTATAGCTCATCTCTGAATGTTAGTAGAATTTAGCCATAAAGCAATCAGGTCCAGGACTTTTTGTTGGGGGGAGTCTTTTCATGAATTGCTCAATTTCTTCTTCAGTGATGGGTCTGTTCAAATGTTCTTTGTCTGACTGTGTAAGTTTGGATAGGGCAGTAATTTTTAAGAATTTGTTCACTTCCTCTAGGTTTTCTAACTTATCAGAGAATTGTTATTGTTGTTGTGTGCTATTGAGTCACTTGCAAATCACCGTGACTGTACAACAGCTCTGAACCTAGCTCTATCCTTAGCCAATCTTATCTCTGACACACCTACACCCATTCCCCAAGTCACTAAGTCAATGCATCTCATTGACTGTCTTCTCTTGCGCTGTCCCTCCACCCTCCCACACATTATTTACCTCTCCAATTGATGATTCCTCCATGCAACACACCCAAAATATGTCAGAGAAAGTTTCAAAATCCTTGAACCTGTTTGTTCTCTTAGCAGCCATGGTACATCCAATACTCCAGCACCACAACTCAAAGGCATCAGTTCTTCTATCATCCCTAGTCATTGTCCAGCTTTCTGATGCATAGCAAGTAATTGCAAAGACTGTGTGGCCTGGATCAGGCACACCTTAATCTCCTGACCGATATCATTGCTCTTCAGTACTCTGGAGAGGTCTCTGACAGCAGATTTTCCCCAATGCAATTAATCTTTTAATTTCCTGGCTTCTGGTACCAAGGGTGTTGATTGTAGAGCCAAGTCAACTGAAGCTGTTAACAATCTCAATCTCTTCAGAGTCTATCATAATGCTGCCATTTAGCCCAGTGGTGTCTTTGTTTTCTTGATATCAAAGTCTAGGTTTTCATAATATTCTGTTATTATCAATTTCATTTTACTTGGTTTATGGTGATATCGCCTCTTTCTTTTCTTATTCAAGTTGTTAGTGTCTTCTCTTTCTTTTATTACATTGGTCCATTGTTTGTCGTTTTGTGCCATTGAGTCTCCTGCGACCAATAAGGGTCCTATGTACAGCAGCTCTGAATCCTGCCCTGTCCTGAGCCAGTCTCACTAATTCTGACACACTTTGCCCCATTGCCCCAGTTACTGTATCAATCCATCTCATCTGGGGTCTTTCTCTCCTGTACTGTCCCTCTGCCCTTCCAAGCAGAATGTCTTTTTCCAAGGATCAGTCTCTCCTGGCCACGTGCCCAAAGTATATGAGATGGAGCTTCAAAATCCTAGCCTCCAAGAAGAAACTTGGTTTCACCCTCTCCAAGACAAACCTATTTGTTTTGTTGTCAGTCCATGATATATTAAAGACCCTTCTCCAGCACCACAATTCGAAGGCATTGATTCTTCTTCTGTCTTCCTTAGTCATTGTCCAGCTCTCTAATGCATAGCAAGTAATTGCAAAGACCATGGTCTGGATTAGGCACACCTTAGTCTCTAGACTGATATCGTGGTCTGTCAGTACTCTGGAGAGGTCCCTGACAGCAGATTTTCCCCAATGCAATTTGTCTTTTGATTTCCTTACTGCTGATGCTAAGAGTGTTGATTATAGAGCCAAACAAACTGTAATTGTTAACAACCTCAATGTTTTCTCCATCTTTCATGGTGCTGCCAGTTGACCCAGTGGTGAGAATCATTGTTTTCTTGATGTTGAGCTTTAATCCATATTGAAGACTATAGTCCTTTCCCTTCTACAGCAAACACTTCAGATACTCTTCAGTTTCAGCAAGCAAAAATGTGTCATCTGCTGCATTCCTCCTTATAAAGCCCTGCTTCCTGAATGATCTGTTCTTCATATAGATTGAAAAGGTATGGAGACAGGATGCATTCTTGACACATTCCTTTCCTGATTTTGAACCATGCAGTTTTCCCCTACTCTGTTCTGAGGACTGCTTCCTGATTCAAATAAAGGTTTGACATAAGCACAATCAAGTGTTCTGGGATTCCCATTTTCCTTAAGGCTAGCCGAAATTTGTTGTGTTCCTCACAGTCAAATGCCTTTGCATAGTCAATGAAACACAGATAGACATTCCTTTGGTACTTTGCTTTCTGCCGAGATCTATCTGACATTGGCAATAATGTCTCTAGTGCATGACTCCTTCTAAACCCAGCTTTTATTTCTGGTAGTTCTCTGCCAATGTATTGTTGCAGTGATTTCTGGGTAACCTTCAGCAGGATTTTGCTATTGTGTAACATTCGTGATATTGTTCAATAATTTCTACACTCTGATTGGTCACCTTTTTTTTTGGAATGGGAATAAACATGGATCTCTTCCAGTCAGCTGGTCAGGTAGTGGTAATTGTCCTCCAGATTTCTGGGCACAACACGGTGAGCACATTTAGGACAGCATCTGTTTAGCAGCCTGAACTTCTTCCTTCATCATCATTGCCTTTTCATCATATGTTGTTTCTTGAAATTCTTCTGTGTCAGCCAATTGTTTTTGGAACAATGACTGTATACTATTTCCCTCTTCTCTTAATGCTTCCTGAATTATTCAATATTCTGCCCGTATTATCCTTAAGCATTGCAACTCATGTCTTGAATTTGTTCTTTAGTTCCTCCCTTTTGATTTTCTGTACATTTCATTATAACTTTTCTTGTCTTCCTGAGCTGCCCTTTTAAATCTTCTGTTTGGCTCCTTAACTTCTAAATTTCTTCCCTTTTCTTTGACTTCTCAGAGCTCTAGTGCCACATTCAGAGTCTCTTCTGACATCAATTTGGTCTTTATTTCTTCTCCCTTCTTTGTAATGTCCTTTTGCATTCTTTATGGATGATATTCTTTATTTTCCCCCATAGCTCATCTGGTCTTCATTCATTAGTGTTCAAAACGTCAAGCCTGTTACTGTGTTGGCTTTTAAATTCAGGGGCGATAGACTCAAGATCAAATTTTTATTCCTGTGGATATGATTTTTACCTCCTTTATCTTTAATTTGTACTTGAATATGAGTAATTGATGGTCAGTTCC
This sequence comes from Elephantulus edwardii, assembly GCF_000299155.1. Taxonomy (NCBI): domain Eukaryota; kingdom Metazoa; phylum Chordata; class Mammalia; order Macroscelidea; family Macroscelididae; genus Elephantulus; species Elephantulus edwardii. Next base: position 4,791,187 of record NW_006399911.1, on the reverse strand, counting down.
ACAATCAGCACCTGGCCTAGTTTTCACTGCCAATATTGAACTTCTCCAACGATTCCTTTCACAGATGTAACCAATCTGATTCCTGTGCATCTATCTCATCAGGTGAAATCCATGAGTATAGTCTGTGTTTGTTTTTATAAAAGGTATTTGCTATAAATAAATTATTCATTGTACAAATTTCTATCCTTCTATCCCCAGCCTCATTTCTATCACCTACTCCATAATTTACAACTACTGATCCTTCTTCCTGGTTCCTAACTTTCCCATTCTAGACATCCATTATTATTACTGCATTTTGGCTATATGTTTGATTGATTTCAGACTGCAACATCATCTATTTCCTCCTCTTTGTCTCTGATTGTTGGTGCATAAATTTGAATGATAGTAGAATTAACAGTTCTTCCTTGTGTATGTGTATGGATATTATCTTGTCACTCACAATACTGTATTCAAAGATGGATCAAGAAATGGTCTCTATGAAAAAGGACCCTGTTTTTTCCTCACATTTTCATCTCCAGCACAGTAGTGTGATCATCTGATTCAAAATGTCCCATGCCAATCCATCTCGTTTCACCAACACCTAATATTTTATATTTATGCATTCCATTTCTTTCCCAACAATGTCTAGTTTTTCTACATTCATACTTTTCACATTCCATGTTCCAATCATTAGTTTTTGCTTAAACTGTTCCTCCTCTTTTGTGTTTCCAAATTTGAGAGGTCAGCCTCATTGCCATATCTGTAAGGCTACTCAAAGTGTGCTCTGCTATATATATAGGGTTTTCAAGGGCCTGTTATATTTCGGAAGTGGATAGCCAATCCTTCTTCCTAGTCTGTCTTAATTTGGATGCTTGGTTTTAGAACACTATCTGACAGACAAGCATTTTACCAAGCAGATTAAAGACACTTCCTTTGTCCATGGTTTGTCTATTTTATTGACCCTTTCAAAATACCAGCTCCTAGTCTTGTAATGGTTTCGGTTGTTTTTCTGCTTTCTATGTCATTGATTTCCACTCTTGTCCTTATAATGTCCTTTCTTCTAGAGGCTGTGAGTTTATTGTTCTTCTTCTGTTTGATGGAGGTGTTGTGTTAGTTCATTAATTTTGCACCTTTCTTCCTTTTTAATGTGTTTGCCTATTGCTATGACCTGCCCCCTGAGGACTGCCTTAGCTGTATCTCAGAGGTTTTGGTATGTTGTATTTTCATTGTCATTTGTTTCAAGGAATTTTTTTTTCATTTTATTCTTTATTCCTTCTATAAACCAATCATGTTCTAGCAGGGTGTTATTTAGCTTCCATGTGGAGGATTTTCTAAGCTTTATTCTCTTGTTAATTCGTAGTTTTATGGAATTGTGATCTGAAAAAATACTTTGTATTATTTCAGTGCTTTTGAATTTGTTGAGGCTTGTTTTGTGTCCCAATATGTGATCAATTCTGAAGAATATATCATGTACAGTTGAGAGTAAAGTAAATTGACTTTTAGTTGGGTACGGTACCTTGTATATATCCACAAGGTCAAGTTGGCCAATTGTATAGTGTAGATCTTCTGCATCTTTGTTAAATTTCTTTCGAGTTAATCTTTGGTGAAAGTGGTGTATTAAAATCTCCTACCTATTGTGGTGCTGTTTCCTTTTTCAAGTCTGTTAACCATTGTTTTATGTATTTTGCCGGTCTATGATTTGGTGCGTAGATGTTGACCTAGGAAATGTCTTTTTGATCTATTATGCCTTTAATCACTATCTATGGCCTTTTCTTATCTTTTATGATGGTTTTCATCATGAAGTCTATTTTATCAGAGATTATTATTGCCACTCCTGCTTTTGGTGGATGCCATTTTCTTGGTATATTTTTTCTAGCCTTTGATTTTCAGTCTATCTTTTTCCTTATTTCCTAGATATGTCTCTTGTAGGCAATATATTAATACTGGTGAGATCAGGTTTCCCAACTGAAACAATTTTTCTTCCTGAGGGCTACAGGGAGCTCCCTTCAAACTTCTTCAATGGCTTTGTGAGGGACTCTCTCCCCTGATTGCTGGCGTATCTCCTGAAGTCTACTGTCCTTTTTGGTCTGATCAGTGGCACAAGGAAGTTTTTCAACTCTCTTCACTAGTCTCTTTATTTTTTCTGGATGAAAATCTATTGTCTTTAATCTTCTGTTCCTGGATTTTGTTCCTGTGATTGCCAGATGCTGGAGACTTCTACCTGAGGCACACAGGTGGAACAGCAGGATAATGTCCCAGGTGAAGATTGTGTCTTTTCAGGGTCCTATATGTTTGTGCTAGGGACCAGTATGTTTGGAGAAGCATGGGACTCTTGCAATGGCATGTCTCCAAAGCAGGATGAGCTCCTGAGCGGTCTCAGTGGGTGCTGCAGTTCCACTTATGTGAATCTCAATGTACATGAATGTAAACATCTTTCTGCTCTGCTTTTAGTCAAGGTCCGTTTGTCTCTGTTTGCTGTACTGCGATACCTTATGTGTTGCTGTAATGCTGGAAGTTCTGCCACTGGTATTTCAAATACTAGCAGGGTCTCCCATGGTGGTAAGATGTGTGTTTGTATGTGTTTATACCCCACTGCTGTGGCTTTCTGATGGTATAGTGCCTGACATGTAGCACTGCTAACCCAAAAGTCAGTGGTTTGGATCTACCAGCTGTTCCTTGGGAGAAATATTGGTAGTCTGCCACAAAGATTTACAGCCTCAGAGACCTGACGGAAGACTTGGAATTGACTCAACAGCAGCGGATGTGGGGAGTAGAGCATTAAATTAGTTCGCCTGTATCAGGTTTCCAAGACTAGGAACCTTTATGAAAGCAGACTGCCTCACCTTTCCCCTGCAAAGCAGATGGTGGGTCAAACCAACAACCTTCCACATAGCAGCCCAGCACATAACCTTTTACTCTACCAGGACCCTTTTTTTGGTATGTTATATTTGGGAGAAAGATAGACTGTCTCCTCCCATAAAGACTTAGAGCCTCTGAAACCTGGTGGAGGGTTGCTATGGAACCAAGTTGACCACAGTGGATGTTATTTGCATCTGTGTAACTATATGCACATAAATAGATATATATAATAATGTACACAAAGTGCACAGTTACAGATACTTCCTAGACATAATTAGACATCTAGAGGGCTTGTATTTCTAGCTTTGAATGCTTAGCACCACAGTCTCACAAGACATCTAAGTTAATTGGTACAGCACAGCTCCTCCTAACTTAGGGAGTAGTATCTAGAGTCTTGCCATTTAAGCTATAACTATTGGTCTCCACTCATTTAGAGCAAAAGAGAAACAAGAAAACTAGTCTATAGGGAAAACAGCTCACATAAGCCACAGCCTCATCTACCCTGAGACAAGAGCTAGATGGTGACCGGCTATAAGCACCAAGGTTCTACTCTAGGCCACAGTATTTGGACACTGATATAGTTAGAGGAAAATGTGGAACAGAACGCTTACTGAACTGATTGAGACTGAGGAACTCTTCCAGACTATTGCCATAATATTCTCTTCAAACTATGAACTGAACCCAATACCTGCAGTTGTCTTATAGCCAAATAACAAAATGGCTCAAAACAAATATGATCTATATGTACTATGCTTTTTAAAAAAATATTGACTGTTTAAGGCCAAACAGTCCACAATTACTATAAAACTAAAGGAAGAATATATGGGACAAGGGAAACTAGATGAAAGGAAACAGAACAACCAGAATGGAAATAACAAGTACTATATGTGAAGAATGTAACCAAGGTCACTAACAACTTATATAGAAAGAAATTGTTAAATGGAACCTAAACTATTGTGCAAATGTCACCAAGGGCACATTAATAATTACACACAAACACAGAGATACATGGTGTCCACATGGCATCACTAAGAGTTGGAATAGACTTAATAACAAGTAGTAATCACAACTATTTCATAGCTTGATAGGATAAAATAGACAAATATGTGTGAAGATCTTAGGATCACACACACACACACACACACACACACACACACACACACTCTTAATCCCCTGTCATCAAGTAGAGTCCGGCTCAATGGGACACGAACACCATGTGTGTAGTAAATGCTCAATGAATACTGGATCATACTGACAGACAGTGGTGATAGTGGTAGAGGCAGAAGATTGTTATGTACCTCTAAACAAGTGAGAAAGTACTGCCCTATGAGGACTTCACATGAATGAAGGGACATGGTGCCGTGAGAAATTCACTACAGAGAAGCAGATAAACTTGTGACATGGGAGCTTCAGTTCAGAGAGAAAGCTCGTTATCCAGCCTGCATTTTAGAGGACCTGTCCCATTGTCATGCCTGCCCCTTGCCTCCTCGGTCAGCCTCTAGAAGGGGCTGCATAAACCCCAGACTGAGCATGTACCTGGCTCCTTGTAGACCACTGGCTCTGTGTCCCCCAACCAGAGGCCTGTAGGTAAATCAGGGCCTGGGCTGCTCTAGGATGGCACAGGTAGGAGAAAACTAGGCTCCCTTGGATGCCCAGTTGAAATCCTGAAGACACAGACAATCCTGGAAAGAGCTGGGGGAGCGGGAGGAATTCCTAAACCTGCAGGTAATTGACTATGTTTATTAAGTGGTTATTATAGGTTAAATAACCAAAGCTAGCTTATTACCAATACTTTGTGCTATTAATCTGGAGTCTCTCTTTATTCCTGGCAGTGAGAAGCCGGCATCCTGCTGGCAGCACCTCATAATGAATGGGCGCTGAGCGGTGAGTGGCAACAGCAATCGACTCTGGGACTCGGGCTCCTTCCTAACAGCTTTATGCTCCATAAATACTCAGAGATTATTAAAAACATATTTATTTAAGATGAGCAGCTCTCCTGCAGGTACAAATCTAAGTCGATAAGGCTCATAAGCCCACTTACAATAATCAATGATCATATTTAAACATTCTCTTAGCTTTGCTTAAACTAGAGACTCCTCAGAGGGGATTGATGCTAGGGTTCCATCTGCCCCGCGTCAGCATGCTGGGGTTAGTTAGGGAGGACAGTCTTGGGATCATACCGAGGCCTATGCACTTGAGGGACCTGGCACTAACTTTAAAAGTTGGAGGGCACCACACCAGCAAAATGATTTATCTCTTGGAACTAGTTTCTTAATTTGAAGTATAGGCTCTTTCAACTCTAAAATTCTAGGAGTTTGTGATTTGGAGAATCTGGTTGTTGTTGTTGTTGTTACGTACCACAGAGTTGAGTATGACTCCTATTAACCCTATGAACAACAGAGCTGAACCCTGACCTGTCCTGTGCCGTCCTCATCACCTCTGACACACTCAAGCTCATTGCTGTAGTCATCATGTCAATCCATCTCATTGAGAGACTTTACTCCTTTGCTGACCTCCAACTATTCTAAGTATGATGTCCCTCTCCAAGGATGGGCAATCTCCTCCCATGCAATTAACTGCCTCTGAAAACCCACCAGAGGGTCAGTTATGGGTTGGTTCCAACACTACAAAACACAGCAACATGCCCAAAATACATGGAATGAAGTTTCACCATCTATGCTTCCGAGGGCTATTCGAGCTGCACTTTCTCCAAGACACATCTGTTTGATTTTTTGGCAGTCCATGGGGCATTCAGTATTCTTCTTCAAACAGCACAACTCAAAGGCATCAGTTTTTCTTCTGGCATTCATATTCATTGCACAGCTTTCAGACGCATAGCAAGTGATTAAAAATACCATGGCCTGCTTTAGGCAAACCTTTGTTTTCAAAGTAGCATCACTGCTCCTCAGCAATTGGGAGAAGTCCTTGGCAGCAAATTTGCCCAGTGTAATACGTCTCCTGATCTCCTCACTACTGGTACCAAAGGTGTTCATTGTGGATCCAAGTAAGATTAAATCATTGAAAATTTCAATCTTTTCTCCATCTAGAATTATGTTGCTTATTAATCTGGTGGTAAGAACTTTTTATTCTTGAGGTTGAGTAGTATTCCATATTGGAGGCTGTAGTCTTTGATCTTCTGCAGAAAGTGCGTCAAGTCCTCCTCAGTTTCAGTAAACAAGGTTCTGCATAATGCAGATTGTTGATGTGTCTTCCTCCAATCCTGATCCCGCATTCTTCAGAGAGTTCAACTTCTCAAATTATTTGCCTAGCGTACAGACTGAATAAGGTATAGAGAAAGGATATAACTGTGACACATACGTTTCCCGGTTTAAATCCATACAGTGTTCCCTTGATCGAACAACAGCTACTTGGTCTACATATAGCCCTCATATAAGCATAATTCTTCTCATTATTGACAACAGTTTGCTATGATCCACACAGTCAACTGCCTTTGTTTGGTCAACATAATATTCTTCTGGTATTCTCTGCTTTCAAACAAAATCCATCTGACAAGGAGAGAGAGAACTGGACAATAAAAGTGAGCTTTCAGAATAGTCAGGGATTTAATGACACAGGAGACTAAGCCCTGCAGGGGTTTTCCGGGCTCTCCGGCCTCTAAGTTAGATGCTGTAACACCCGCTCCTGTTTAGAAAACACCTCAATCAGTCTTATTTCACTTTCAAGACTATTTAATGCCACCTCTCCACGGAAGCCTTCCACAACCACCTTCCTCTACCACTTCCCCAGTTCCATTTGCTTTCTCATCATGGCTCATCAAATTGACTATGTGCTTCTTTTTTTTCTTTCTTTCTTAAAGATAGATTTATTAGGAAGTTAAATCCCCAAAGGTATGAACCTTCCACCTTGAAAGAAAATGTGGAGGGAAGATCTGTGTGAGTCTTTTAATTCAGTCTTTTTCAGCCAGGAAGCAGCATAAATTCCAATGGCTGCTGTATTCACCATTTCACTCCCAGCTCAAGCTAAGGCCAGATGTAAATTTTACAGAGAGTCTGGTTACAAAAGTCATTACAATTGGACAACTAGCTAACATCATGGTAAAGAGATAAAAGATTGGAGTCAAGGATTTCCTGTTATTTGGATCCACAATCACCATCCATGGAAACCACAGTCAGCAAATCAAATGAGGAGACGTGGCTGGATATTTGAAAGATTTTTTTTTCCTTTGGAAATGAACTTGACTTGGGGGATCAACCTGAGAAAAACACCTGCGCTCTTGCCTGGAGCATCAGGGCCTAAAGTGAAAGGCATGTGCTCAGAAGCTGGCATGTATGTCCTATGGGAACAATGCGTTCACATCACCTAGAGATGGCAAGATCGTGCAGGACAGTGATAAAAATATTTTCATCAGGAAGTTCTGGAAGTGAAGTGGATGTTCTTTGTATGATTCTCTAAAGTAAAAATGTCTGTTCCAAAGGGCCTTTTCAAGGTGTTAGAGAGTAAAGATGTCAGTTTGAGGGCTATGGTATCACGAGTTTATTGTTCAAAATTGTTTTCTTAGCCACTCACTTTGACTTTTACCACATGATGAGATAAGAACCTTAGGTAGAGTGTGTATAAACTAATCATTATGGGATTAGTCCGTTTTCCCCATCCCACCAAGTTTCAATTGAGATGTTTAGCATCAGAAGGGGGAAACCCCTACTCACAAGGAAGAAGCAGCAAAGAATGCCATGTACACCCTTCAGGGCATGAGATCCCAGTGCCAGTCAGAATAGGACCTACATGAGAGCAACAACAGCCTCAGCAGAGAACCAGAAACCAACATGAGGCAGAGCTGAGTAGGGACTGCTGCCCCACGGAGCCAGAGACAGGATCTTCACCCATGCTTGCTAGATGACTATGGGAGAAGCCGTAATTGGTAGTGCTAAGAGCTTTGATGAAGGGCCTGTGAATCTGCTTGAGAAGCTGTCTTAACTGAGGAACTGTATTCTGCTGCCAACCTGAATCATAACTTTTAAACTTATTTAATAATGCCCATAATTGTGAATCTGGTTCAGTAATATCTGAGTGGCCATTGCAACAAATTTCAGATCCAGTGGCAGAGCAGTACAATTGGTGCTGGAACTAATAGAAGTAGCCTAGGACCAGGTAGTGAGTGTTCCTTTCAATTATACATTCTATTGGTTTTCCAGAAGCAGGAGTGGCATCCACTTCCTAAACAACATGCCCCTGGAAACTCTATGTACTTTGATAAATGATGATAGTTATAGAAAGGCTTCAGGCCTTTTGTTCATAGGGTTACTATGAGTAGTGCTTGACTTGACGGCAATCAACAACCATCACAACACTGCTGTTAGTCAGAACCAATCCTGTAGTGATTTCTCCAGCTCCAGAGTGTGTAACTGGAATAGATATGTAACAGTTAACAGAGATCCCACACTAGATCTCTGAAATGTGGAGTAAGTTCTATCAGTGGTAGGAAAAGTCAAGTGTACACCATTAGAACTGCCTCTCCCTACTGAAGTAAACAGAAAACTAAAAGGAATATCAAATTCCTGAGGGAATTGCAGGGAGTAGTGCTATCATCAATGACTTGAAGGATGCAGAAGTAGTGATTCACACCACATTCCTATTTAATTTGTCTATATGGTTGCGCAAAAAACAGATTCATCTTGGAGAATGACAGCAAATTATCATAAACCTATACAGATGGTGACTCCAATTGCAGTTGCTGTTCCAGATGTGGTTCATTGCTTGAGCAAATTAATATATATCTTGGTACCTGCCATGTAGTTATTGAATTGAACAATACTTTTTTCTCCATCTTGACGTCAGAGGACCATTGGAAGCAGTATTTCTGCAGCTAGTAAGGCTTACAGTAAACTATTACCACCCTTCCTCAGGGGTATATAAACTCTCCAGCATTGTGTCATATTTTAGACCTCAGAGACCTTGATTATCTCTCCCATTATATTCCATTATATTGACTAACATAATGCTGATTGGACCCAACTATTCCACTACTAGGAATATATTCCAAGGAAATTAGAACTGAGACACAAATGGAAATTTGTACACCAGTGTTCACTGCTGCATTGTTCACCATTGTAAGAATATGGAAACAGTCCAAATGTCCAACCACAACCAAAAGGATTGGGAAGTTGTGATACATTTACATGATGGAACACTACATAGCACTCGGGAGCAATGATTTTGAAAATTACTACATAACTTGGGAGGAACTGAAGATAATTACGCTGAGTGAACTAATTCCGTCTCATAAGCACAAATACTACATAAGACCATTATTGTAGAAATAGAAAGGCAACTAGTAAAGCGTGTATGAGATCCAAGTTGGGGCCAAAGGGAAGAGCAGAAGGGTGAGAATGGGCAGAGGAAAAATCATAGGGTCACACAGTTTGGTGGTTGGAGACAGGGGTGACTAAAGGAAATGAGGAAGATCCAAAAGGGATCTGGAAACACAGGGTAATGGTGGGTAGAGTTCAGTGATGATTAATTTTATAAAACATAATGAATGAGAATGATTGTATGAAACAATGTGAATGAATGATAGTGTGAAACACAATGTATCAAAATAAAAGAAATGTTTTTAAAAGAAAAAAGGAATACAATCTTCAATACAAATTGCATCTCAACATAAAAAAAGACCAAAATTCTTACCACTGGACCAATGGGCAACATCATGATAGACAGAGAAAAGATTGAAGTCATCTTATTTGGATCCATAATCAAAACTCTTGATACCAGCAGTCAGGATATCAGGAGACATATTTCACTGGGGAAGTCTGCAGTCCAGGACCTCTCCAAACTATTGAGGAGCAATGATGTCAGTTTGAGGACTAAAGTGTGTCTGATTCAGGCCATGGTCTTTTCAATCACTAGCTATGCATGTGAGAGCTGGACAATAAATAAGTATGACAGAAGAAGAATGGATGCCTTTGAATTGTGTTGTTGGAAAAGAGCACTAAATATCCTATGGACTGCCAAAAGAACAAACAAATATATCTTGGAGGAAGTGCAGCTAAAGTGTTTCTTGGAAGCAAGGATGATAAACCTTCATATTACATGTGTTGGGCATGTTGCTAGGAAAAGCTATTCCATGGAGAGGGATATAATGCTTAGGAACGTGGTGGGTCAGCAAAAGATAGGAAAACTTTCAATCCAGTGAATTGACACAGTGACTGCTGCAGTGGGTTCTAGTATATTAGAAATTGTGAGGATGGCACATGATAGGAGAGGATTCAGCTCTGTTCTTTCTGGGGTCCCTATGAGTCATACTCAATACAACAGCACCTAATAACAACATCTCTCTTTCTCTTGGCATCAAGTCAGAACTAACTCATGTTGTACAGAAGAGGGTTTCCAGGTGTTGTACATTGCACAGGAGAGGATTATTCATCTTTAGAAAAAAAACCTGCCTGTTCTTAGGTTGGCAGCTTAACTTCTTACTAATTTGGCCACTAAGATCTCAACATCAGGGAAGCAAAGATCCTCACCACTGGCCCAATAGACAACATCACGATAGAGGGAGAAAAAACTGAAGTTGTCAATGATTTCATTTTATTTGGATTCAAAATCAGTACCCATGGTAGCAACAGTCAGGAAATCAAAAGATGTGTTGCATTGGGAAAACCTGCTCTCAAGGACCTCTCCAAAATGCTAGAGTAAAGATGTTAAAGACTAAGGTGCACTTGGTCTGAATCATGGTATTTTCAATTGCTTGCTATGCATCTTAAAAATGGACAAAGAATAAGAATATTAGACTTAAAAATTGATGCTTTGACTTGTTCTGGCAAAAATTAGTGAATATCCCACTGACAGGAAAAGAACAAACAAATCTTTCTTGGAGGTAGTACAGTGAGAGTGCTCCCTAGAGAAAATGATAGTGAAACTTCATCTAGTTTGCCCATGTTATCAGGAAGGGCCACCCCTTGGAGAAAGGCATCATGCTGTGAAAGGTCAAGAGTCAGAGAAAGAGGAAGACCTTCAACAAGATGAATTAACACAGTGACTCAGTCAATGGACTTGGGCATGTTGGAGATTGTGAGAACAGCACAGGATAGAGCAAAGTTCTGATATGTTTTTCATAGGATCACTGTGAGTTATAGTTGACTCAACAGCACATAACAACAGCAACAGTTATGACTTATTTATCAAGTGACTCAAAAGCTGCTGGGTTTGAGCAGGGCTCAGATCAAGGGAAGTATCTGCAGCAGGTCCAGGCTGCTGCGCAAGCTTCTCTGCTAATTGGGCCATACCATCTGGTTGAACAACAGATTCTTGAAGTATCAGCCGCAGGTAGAGATGCTATTTGGAGTCTTTGGAAGACCCTGATTGGTGAGTCAATCACAGAATAGACACTCGGGGTCAAAGCCCTGCCAGCTTCTATAGAGAATCATTCTTCTTCTGACAAACAGCCTTTGACTTGCTATGTGGCCCTTAGTATAGATTGAATGCCTGCCTAACCATGGCCACCAAGTCACCATTTAGCCAGAGCTGCCCATCATAAACTGCTTATTGTCTGATCCACTGAGTTGTAAATCTGGATGTGCACAACATTTAAAGGCACAAACAAATTACATTAGAAAGGAACCCAAATAGCTAAGGTCTCCACTCCTACCACATTTCCTTTTGTCTCCCACTTGGCTTCTATGGCCTTATAAGGAGTCCCTTATGATCAATTGACTGAAGAAGATACAACACATGCCTAGTTTACAGAGGATATTTCACAATATGCAAATACTACTGAGTAATGGCATAAAAGAGGGCAAAGTTTCAGCCTGCTGTTTATATGGTCACTTGACAGCATATAACAACTCCAGCACCAAAGCTCAAAGGCATCAACTCTCCTTCTATCATCCCTAGTCATTGTCCAGCTATCTGAAGCATATCAAGTAAAAAACATGGCCTGTATCAGGTGCACCTTAATCTCCAGGCTGACATCATTGCTCCTCTGTACTTTGGAGAGGTCTCTGACAGCAGACTTTCCCAATGCAATTTGTCTTTTCATTTCCTGAGCGCTGGTACCAAGAGTGTTTATTGTAGAGCCAAGCAAACTAAAACCACCAACAATCTTGATCTTTTCACCATCCATCATGATGCAGCCAATCGGCCCAGTGGTGAGAATCTTTAGTTTCTTGAGATTGACCTTCAATATACCATGGACTGCTAGAAGAACAAACAAGTTCATCCTGGAGAGGGTGAAGCCAGGCTGCTCCTTGGAGGCAAGAATTCTGAAGCTTCATCTGACATACTTTGGACAGGTTGCAAGGAGGGACCAGTCCTTGGAGAGGGCCATCATGGTTGGGAGAGTGGAGGGACAGCGCAGGAGAGGAAGACCCTTAATGAGATGGATTGATTTAGTCACTGGGGTAATGGGGATAGGCATGTCAGAGACAATGAGATTGGCAAGGGAGAGAGCAGGGTTTAGGGCTGTTGTACATAGGGTGGCCATGAATCACAGGCGACTTGACGGCACATAACAACAACTCAGAATTAAACAGTCGTAACACTATAACCAATTTCTGGGATCTCCCTGAAATACAGTGGTGGAATGAAATGTTCCAATGGGCAAAACTTTGAGCAGTTCATCTGGTCGTTCACTTTGCTTGAAAGAAAAAGTGGCCAAATACTTAACTGTATATACATTCATAGACTATAGCCAATAGTTTGACAAGATAGAACGTGCACAGAACATGATGGGAAAATCAGTGACAAGGAAGAACAGAGAAGAGGTTATGTAACTAGACCTCTATGAATAGCATTCTTTTGGATCACCATTTTTGGGGAAACAAATATAGATCTCTCCTCTGTGCTATATCACTGGCTGTGCTGTATCACTGTGCTTATATCACTGGCTACAGGTTAGGAATCGCCATTTCTGTGCAGAGCACACCTTGGCAGCCACCAGAGGTACAGAGCAAGTCTTTGAATGTGAAGCTGTGACCACACCACCAGTGCCATATACAAAATGTCACAAACTTGGTCTGGGCCCAAGCGTGTACTGGGCAGGAGAAACACACTGGCCACTTGGTGAAAAGTTGTGGTGGGGAGGGAGTTAGAGGAAGCTCTCCTCTGATCCCAGCCACAATGTGAACACCAGTTAGCTTCCTACCCGGGTTAGGAATCCAGCTTGCACAAGTTCAGAATGGTTGTGACATGTTCACAGTTCCCTACAGTACCGCCTGTCTCCTTATCTGGTGTTTTCATTCCTTTTCATCCTTCTGACCAATGTTTGAGCTACTTCTTTATCATTTCCTTTGAGGCTCAGGGTTCCAAGATTATCATTTCCATCTGTTAGCTTTGTTTTCTTGTATCTCACTTGGAGAGGATCTTGACCACCTCCTACCTCATCCATTATCTTGCCCTTAAAAAGCCAAGTTGGAATTGTAAAAGTTGCCTTTTCCTATAGCAGTTCTTCTAACCTTGATGCTGACTTAACTATGAACATTTTTTTTTCTCTGAGGTCTGGCAGGTGCACAATATCACCATCTATTTTAATCAAACAGGTTCAAGATGTGACATCTTGTCTCTGAAAAGTAGTGATATACAGTATTATAATACACCTCCCAGAAACAGACATGATGGAGGAAAAATTTTACTAATATGTTACCAGAAAAACCTATGCTATTACTATCCAGTTTGCTACTACCCTATAATAGAATGGTGTGGATTTTAACCAATCATGTAATCCCACTTACGTACTCTTCACTTACCGGTGCACATTTATTGCTTCCAGATATCCCACCCCTGACTCCCTTGATAGTCTTCAGCAAATTATGAAGTTTGTAATTTTTCCCTCACTCCAACTGTGCACAAATGTTCCTTTTCAGAGTCTAACACAACAATCATCTTCACTCTGTGACCATAGATGCTTCCCAATCGGGACTCATCTCCATGCCTCCGTAAGCATCTTTCATTTGTACTTTCAAACAGAGTCTGTAAAATGTTCTTCAATGCGTGTCTCTCTTCCTCCCTCCCCATTTTAGTGAAATATGCACAGTCAACGGCACAGCATTTCAACCATTTCTACATGTAGCTCAGCGACACTGATAATTTTCTTTCCGATTTCCTGCCATTCTCCCCTATTCCTTTTCCAAATTATTCTACCATCATATCCTAAACTCTCTATCCCATATGTGTCCCATCCAATCTTTCACATTTCCACTGTTGATTGATCTCATAGAGATAATTCTTTACAAGAGCACCGTGGTCAAGACTGACACACTTTAATTTTGATTATGATTGATTTTTCTTAATAACATGAAGCTCAGATGTGGAGGGCTGAGTTAACCACACCTCTGGGTTTGTAACAAATTAACATAATCTTACCATGGTTGGCCCTGCAGCGTTTGTCTTTGTTAAGCTGTTAATCATCATTTTTATTCTCCCACTCCCGCTCCCCAAAAGCATCCATCCTGTGGTTAATGGTTATGCTTTATAGGTGTCTTTTTAAAATGAGCATAACTCTTTTGTGTGTATTTTTCATTTACATAAATAGCACCATGTTTAAAACTCCTCTCCTTTCCCCCCACCCAGCACTGTGTTTACGACTGTTTTTCATTGTCAGATGGCTATCTCTTTTGTTGTGACTGACAGCTGCAGTCTCTAGGGGTCAGCTGTCACATTTCACATCCCCTGTGTTGCCTGCAGCTCCTGGTACTGTAAAGGACCATTCCTGGCATGGCCCCTTAGGCACATGCAGGAGCAGACTCGCTGGTCTGTAGAATGTGCATATATTTAATTTGACTCAGTAATGGTAGATTTCTCTCCGAAGCGTCTATACTCACTTTCATTCCCACCAGCTAAGCTTAAGATCTCTTTGTCTCCACAGCCCCAACTGTATTATCCAACTTTCTCATTTTTTGCCAATTTATCTGGTGAGGCTGACCTCTTACTGTGTGATTTGCATTTCTCTGATTGGTAATGAGTTTGAGGGTGTTAGCTTCTCAGTTCCTCTTCTGTGATTTCTTGGTCGCTGCCTCTGCCCGTTTTTCTTTTAGAGTGCCTCCGTTGCAATTGATTTGCAGAAATTTCTCACACAGATACTATATCTTCTATATATAGAGAGATAGTAGAGATACTAGTCCCTCATCAGTTTTAGATAAAGTGCTTTCTTCCAATAACCATCTGTCTATTAACTTCCTTCGGGTTCTTCAATGAATAGAAATCCATAATGCTGATGTCCACAGATTCATTCACTCGTGGACATTATGGTCTGTACTCTTGGAACTGGGTGCATGAAGCCCTTCCTCAGCTCTCAATCACAGCGCTGTGCAACCAGATTGCTTTAAGGATAATTGGCATCGTCTCACTATGAATTGATCCAATCCATGCCTAAAATTAAAAAAGGAAAACAATATCTTTAATTGAAGTTATTGAATGAATAAATTATCTTCCAGCTAGGCCATCTGTAGCTACTCTCCAGTTCTCCACTGCCCTGGGACAGCCCAGCTGAGGTTGGGAGCAGAGACGGATTTACAGAAAACAGCATCTGTATCAAGCACTCAACCTGTGTCCCTGCCTGAACATTGACACCCGTCATGTGCATGGCTTCACCATGATATCTCTTAGAAAATACAGTCAAGTTCCTTAATTTTTTAGTTAATATATTATGGAAAGACATGAAAATTATAACTGTACCTTCCTTGTTTTCACGGATTAAAATTAGTCTATGATGTGTTCAAAGTAAATTTTTTCCCCATTTCTTCTGTTTTCAGTAGAACTGTCTTGGATCTTTCAGCCAAAGCCCTCAGTACCAGCATCTTACACCCAAAATTCTTTCCCGGGGGGCAGCACTGCCCACTTCTGCAACCACCAGCAAGTGCCCATGTCTACGCAGGCCCACCACCTCACCCACCTTATAATCATATCCAGCTATGGACGAGCCGAGTACTTTGAAATCAGGACTAGCAGGGTTGAATGGAGCACAGAGAGGCGAGAGGGTGGAGGGAGAAGAGGGACCTGTCTCAGAGCAAGACCATCCCAGAGGGAAGAACAGAACCCAGAGTAACAAGTGGGCATACAGTCAGGGTGGCCTTTCGGGGCAGCTTCTGCAAATCTCTTCTGATCATTGGAGATAATCACACTTAAATCAATGTTCATACACAGACCTGGGCTCATCGCAAGTAATAAATTTCTCGGTCCACTGACTGTCATCTTCTACCCTTTTGCCCTAAGATAACTCAGAAATAGAGAGCTTTGCATCTTGGGAAGAGCAAAAGATCACAGAATCTGACTTGATTCATGACGTTTTTATATACGAAAGTATTCGTTTTAACTTGTTAAATGATCACTGATAGCTGATAATGAAAACTGCAACAGTTCGTAGAAATTGTTCAGTGAGCTTTACTTGAGAGAACCGGGTGTGTCATTCTAGGTAGCTCCTTGGCCTTAATTCAAATACTCATAGCTAAGTGTGACTTTGGAGGACCCCAAAAGGGCCCTAGGGCATGAGGATATAGTGAGGAACAATACAGCCAGCTCAATGGTTAACAAGGAATAGGCACCATTAACAACCACAAGTAAAAATACTACTGCAAATTGTGTTCTTTCTCTTGACCTAGGCACAGAAAAAAAAATCCTAAAAATATACAAATTCTCTGAACTGACTACATGAAACATGTGCAATCTCTGCGTGCACATAATACTTTAAGTACAAATATGTTAAAAATGAAAATTCTGTACCAGCCCTACCATCCAGAGAAGGGTCAGAGGGTCAAGTAAGGAAGTAGAGCAGTGTTACAGCATTGCCTCCAAGACTCAGTTGGGAAGGGATAGTGGACAGATTGAGCCACAGCTGTACTTAAAATGGCATGAATGAACTTTTGAGACCGGGGAGTACAGTGACTATTGCTGAGATGAGGATGTGAGAGGGGAAAAGAAGAGAAGCGAGTTAAGTGAGGGTCTAAGTGAGTGTGGAGGTGGCCACAAGCCATAGATCTGTCCTATCACTTCAAGAGCCAGAAAGCCTCCTCAACCAAACTGTTGATACTGTGGTAGGCACTCTCTGACTTATCTCTGCTCCTACCATTAGCTAAAGTTCAGGGACATTCTCATTGGAATCGAGCAGAGTCCTAACTGTCCTTGCCCCACGAACACTATCAGCCATCACAAAACCCCCAAGACAGCTGACACCAAAAAAATGTTGATTTCTTCCAGCTGCTTTATGGAGTCAGTGAGGCTGAAGCAATTCATTGTATCTCTCTTTCTCCATCCTTCCCTCCCAGCAAGTGGTGAGTGATGGGAAGATAAGGCAATCAAGATTTTCAGAAGGAAGATTCTCAAAAGTACCAGAGCCAGGGAAGGTATGGAATCCAGGAGGTAGAATGCCATAATGTACTGAACCACAGAGAGCCAATATGGACCAAATCCTCCACGGGTCTCAGAAGTTATATAATCTCCTAAAGATTCAATGTCTCCATCTGCACAATGAGCTAATGACATCTTCCTCCTGCTTGACAGGGTCAAATCTCCTCTGAGGGTCCTGGAATCTTTCTAGATCTGTAACAACACAACAGGTCACACCTCTATTTTTCACCTTTACCTCTTGTGCCATCAGCATCCTTGCCTGACCACACAGAAACAGCTCTTAGACCAAAGGTATTAATAAACCAGTCAATGATTTTATCTCCAGAGGAAGTGCTCTGAAAATATCTATCTTCCCTTTTCACCAACTACTTCTTCAAACCCTCAGACCTTCTGTAACACAGGATCTCCAAGTCACCCTCCCCAGAGTCACATATGGGCTTCAAGGTCAAAGGGTGTTGAGTGCGTGGTCCTACCTACTGCACTGTCCAGGGCCACCTCCACTCACTTTACCCAAGTATGCCTGGTTAATGGAGGGAGGAAACCACATTTTTTCATATTAGCTAAAATCTGGATCTTCCTATAAAATCTACTTGTCTTTGAAGTCACTGAAGTTTTTAAAAACAGCATGTGATTTCGACTAAAAATATCTTCTGAAAACTCTAGTTTAGCTTGTTGTTGTTGTTGTTGTTATGTGCTGTCGAGTCGCTTGCGACTCATAGCGACCCTATGTACAACAGCCCTAAACTCCACTCCGTCCTGTGCCAATCGCACTGTCTCTGACACTCCCAACCCAATTATCCCAGTCACTGAATCAATCCACCTCATAGAGGGCCTTCCCCTCCTGCACTGTCCC
>NW_006399911.1:4744498-4771259 GCF_000299155.1 Elephantulus edwardii | reverse complement strand
CTCCAGCAGTTCTTTCCACAGATGTAATCGATCTGATTCCTATGCATACCATCAGGTGAAATCCAGGTATATAACCTGCGTTTATGTCTCTTAAAAAATGTATTTTCTATGAATAAGTCATTGATTGTGCATAGCTAGTAAAAAAAAAAAAAACAAAACCAACAACTCAGCATTGAGTATTATGCTTTTTTAAGGGCTATCTTGTGTTTTATTCACTATGCAAAAGCCTTTGTGTGGAACATAACAAAGTATGAATAATATTAAGAATGAAATCTCAGAACACTTAATTGTGCACATGCAAAATCTACGCATAGACCAAGAAGCAGTTGTCCAAATAGAACAAGAGAACACTGCATGGTTTAAAATCAGGAAACGTGTGCGTCGGGGCTGTACCCTTTCTCCACACCTGCTCAATCTATATACTGAACAAATCATTTGAGAATTTGGGTTCTATGAAGAAGAATATGTCATCAGAATTATAGAAATACTCATCAACAACCTGGTATATGCAGATGACATAAACGTACTTGCAGAAAGTGGAGAAGACCTAAAGAACTTACTGTAGAAGATCAAAGCCTATAGACTTCAATTATCTATTACATCTCAACATCAAGGAAACAGTTTACAGATGATTCTTCAGCCACTTCTCCTATGAGCAGAAGGTCTGAACTGACTGAGAACTCAAACACTAGACAGACAGTCCTCGACCCAACATCCTATCCCCAACCACTGCAGCAATGGCAAGGGCACCAATCAGGTGCCTGGCTCACCCCCTTCCAAGGTCTCTTCTTTTTTCCCATGTTTTTATTTCTCATAACTTTTCAATGACATGTGCAAGGTGTTGGAGTCAGAAAATCAAAAGGGCCAAACTCACTCAGAATTTCTTAAACTCAAGGAACTGAAGAACAAATTCAAGCCTCGAGTTGCTATAATCAAGGATGCCTTAGGAAGAATATTAAATGATCCAGGAAATTAGCAAGAGCCTATGTGATGAAGGAAGAAGTTCAAGCTGCTTTGCAGAAAATAACAAAAAATAAGGCCCCAGGAATAGAAGGTATACCAATTGACATACTTCAGTTAACAGATGCTGTCCTGAATGTGCTCACCAAGTTGTGCAAAAAAATCTGGAGAACAACCACCTGGCCAACTGACTGGAAGAGATCTATATTTGTTCCCATCCCAAAGAAGGGTGACCCAACAGAGTGTGGAAACTAGAGAAAAATCTCATTAAGTTCACATGCAAGCAAGATTCTACTGAAGATTATCCAAAAACAACTGGAACAACACATCAGCAGAGAACTGCCAGAAGTCCAGGCTGGGTTTAGAAGGGGTCGTGTTACTAGCGATATTGTAGCTAATGTTGGATGGATCTTGGCTGAAAGCAAGGAATACCAGAGGAATGTCTATCTGTGTTTCCTTGACTATGCAAAGGCGCTTGACTGTGTGGATCATAACAAACTGTGGCTGACTCTGAGAAGAATGGGAATCCCAGAACACTTGATCATGCTAATGAGAAACCTATACTTGGACCAGGAGGAAGTCATCAGAACAGAGCAAGGAAACATTGCATGGTTCAAAATTGGGAAGGGTGTGCTCCAGGGATGTGTCCTATCTCCATACCTTTTCAACCTGTATGCAGAACAGATTATCCGAAAGGTTGCGCTCTATGAGGAGGAATGTGGGGTAAAGATTGGTGGAAGATCTATCAACAGTCTGCGTTGTGCAGATGACACAACCCTGCTTGCTGAAACTGAGGAGGACCTGAAGCGCTTGCTACAGAGGGTCGAGGACTGCAGCCTCTATTATGGATTGAGGCTCAATATCAAGAAGACAAAGATTCTCACCACTGGGCTAATTGGCAGCATCAGGATGGATGGTGAAGAGATTGATATTGTTAACAACTTTAGTCTGCTCGCCTCCACGGTCAACACTCTTGGCACCAGCAGCCAGGAAATCAAAAACGTATTGCGATGGGAAAGTCTGCTGTTAGGGACCTCTCCAAAGTACTGAAGAGCAATGGTGTCTCTCTGGAAACTAAGGTGCGCCTAATACAGGCCATGGTCTTTGCAATCACTTCTTATGCATCAGAGAGTTGGACAATGACCAAGGAAGATAGAAGGAGAATTGATGCCTTTGAGCTGTGGTGCTGGAGAAGAGTGTTCAGAGTACCATGGACTGCTAGGAAAACAAACAGATTCATCCTGGAAAGGGTCAAACCGGACGGCTCCTTGGAGGCAAGGATTCTGAGACTCCATCTAACATATTTTGGACATGTTGTAAGGAAGGACCAGTCCTTGGAGAGGGACATCATGCTTGGGAGGGTGGAGGGACAGCGCAGGAGGGGAAGGCCCTCTATGAGGTGGATTGATTCAGTGACTCAGGCAACTGGGATGGGTGTGTCAGAGATGGTGCGATTGGCACAAGACAGAGCGGAGTTTAGGTCTGTTGTACATAAGGTTGCTATGAGTCGCAAGCAACTGGATGGCACATAACAACAACATAACTTTTCATATAATTCTTTGTTTTGTTTTTCTTGTGGGTTTGAGTTTTTTGTTTTGTTTTTTCATTTCTTCCACTTCCCTTCTCCCAAGGTTTTGGGGTTTGTTTTGGTTTGTCTTGTTCTTCTTTTCCCATTCAATCTTCTCTCCTCCTATGCCCTCTCCTTTATCTTCTTTTTGCCTTTCTTTTCTGGTTCTCCTTCCTTTTATACCCCTCTCAGTTTTAGTTTTCCTTTTACTGTCCGATCTTGTTTTGGGGATGGTTTTTGTGGGGTTTTCCCCCCATTTTTCTTTATGCCATCTAGTAATAGAAAGTAACAGTATCCAGACTCACTTCCTCCAACTTTATCCACTTGTCAAGAGTAAAGATCAGCTCCTGCTCAAACTGATCGGCAAAACACTGCAACCAATGCTGGCCCCATCTGCTCTCAACTGTTTTATCGAGCAATCAGGGAACTGTACACTTCGCTCCATCTCCTGTCATACCCACTAGAAGACAGAAGGTGAAGCACTAAGACTTACCAAACGAGCAAGCTCCACAATGCATTTGCACAGTTCACAGACACATCAAAGCATCAAAGCCAAATAATACAAAGACAACACCACAATGTCTTATAGATAACAGTTAACTTTAAACTACTCAAAAAGCAGGACAGAATGGCACAAAAAAGTGACCAAGCTACAGAAGCATAAAATCTTTCAGAGGAAGAAATGCTCTTGGAATGTACTATGAAGATTCAAAAAAATGATAGTTCAGTGCCTTCAGCAGATTAATAAAGAGGTCAAGAAAAACAGAGTGTTATTCTTTAATGTACAGGAAATTAGAACCCATAAAATAATAGCACACTGAAAATCAGAATAGTAAGACTAAAATTTCAGAAATGTCTAACACAGAAGAGTAGAATTAAAGCAATGGAACACAGAATTTGTGAGAAAGACAATCTGCTGGGGAAATAATCAGAAAAAGGAAGGAAGGAAAATGAAGAAAGGATAAGAAATATGTGGGTTTGTAAAATTAGAAGGATAACTAGTAAAACGCAGCTAAAAGTCCAAAGCAAGAAAAAGAGGGGGAAGAGGGTAAAGGGTAGGAAAAAGAGGATGACACAGAGTTTGGGGAGTGGGATGGGGAAGAGAAGGAATTAGGAAAGATCCAGTGAGGACCTAAAAAGATGGGATGATAGTATGTATAGATAAATGGTGATTAATTGTATAAAGCACAGTGTATAGAAATGATCATATGAAAAATATTGTGAATTAAGGAATGTGTGAGACAGTGCATATGAGTGAAACAAAATGTATATAAATTTAATATGCAAATCAATATAAAATTGAAAAAAGAAGCATGTGAGAAATCATCAAAAAGAGTAATTTAGATGTGATTGGAATTCCAAAACAAACCTTCAATATTAATCTGTTAGAGAAACAATCAGAAAAAAGAAAAGAGAAAAATGAAGAAAGCATAAGAAATAAATGGGAAATCATCAAAAGGAATAACTTCCATGTAATTGGAAGAAGGGAGTGAAAGCATAGAGGAAATAATCTAAAAGGAGTTTTCCAAATATCACGTAAAATGATAAAATTTGCACTCAATAACCTAAACAAACTACAAATAGCATAGATTCCAAAAGAAAAATGCAAAGACATATAAGAAAAAATTCCAAAATTTATAACAAAGAAACAATTACTGAATGCACCTCAGAAAAAAGCAAAGACTTACTTATAAAGAAAAAGCAACAAACTGAGTTCTGATTTCTGCATGGAAGCCACATAGGCATGCAGACAATAGAATTATTATCTGTCTATCTATCTATCTATCTATCGCTCTGGAAGGAAAAGATTGACAAACAAGAATTATAAACTCATTTTACAATCCCATCGAGAATGCATGAGAGTTCCCACCTGTCTAAATTCTCTCCAACATTTATTACTTACTTTCCTGCTAAACTTTACCACTGCTACTAGGGTAAGATCATATCTCATTGTGGTTTTCATTTGCATCTCTCTTATTGTCAGTGATTTTGAGCATTTCTTTATGTATTTGTTGGCCATCTGAATGTCTTCTCCTGTAAAAAGTCTTTGTAAAATGGTAAAACCACTCTGGAAGGCAGTTTGGCATTTCCTCAAAAAGCTGAACATGGAAACTCTCTGTATGACCCAGCTCTTCCATTTCTAGGAATATACCCCAAGGAAATTAGAACTGAGACACAACTGAGATTTGTACACCATTGTTCATAGCAGCTTTATTCACCATTGCAAGATCATGAAAACAGCCTAAATGTCCAACCACAACCAAATGGATTGAGAAATTGTGGTATATTTACACATTGGAGTATTCTATTGCTCCACTTTGAAAAATACTACTTAACTTGAGACAGATTGGAGAGCATTATGCTGAGTGAACTAACTCAATTTCATAAGAACAAATACTGCATAAAACCATTATTGTAAAAAACAGGATAACTAGTAAAACATGTATGAGAATCCAAGGGGGGAAGAGTGGGAGCAGAGAGGTGAGGATGGGTAGAGGTGAAAATCCTAGGGTCACAAAATTTGGTGGGTGGAGGAGGCTGGTGAAGGAAATGGGAAAGATCCAGCAAGAACCTGAAAAGACAGGGTTACGATGAGCACAGTCCAATGGTGATTAATTTTATAAAACATAATTAATGAGAATGATTGTATTCTTTTTCATCACAATGTGAGTAAAGAATAGTGTGAAACACAGTGCATGTAACCAATATAAAATATAAAGAAAAAATAATTATAAACCCAGAAAAAAGAATGTCTCTCAAGCGTTGTACAGTTGAGACAGAGCAAAAGCAGTACTCAGAGGTCAATTTATAGCAGTAATGTACACATCAATAAAGAAGAAAGAATCAAAATTACTACCTCAATTCATATCTTAAAAATCAGAAAAAGAATACTAAGAAGAGACTACCATCTCCAGAAGAAAGGAAATAGTAAAGATTACAGGAGAATAAACACAAAAAATAGAAAAAATCAACAAGACTAGAAGTTGATCTTTTGAACGGGATTAACAAAACCAGCAGTCTTTGACAAATCAAATAAAGGGAAACAAGATGAAGCAAGTAATCTAAATAACAAATAAATTACATTACAACAGAACCAACTAACATAAAAAAGGTATTAAAATACTTTTAGAAATGATACTCCAACAAATTAGAAAACCTTGAAGAAATAAATATATTTTTAGAAACTCGCTGCCTACTTAAATTAGCACAAAGATGGAAAATATGGGCAAGTCCATAACAAAAGAAGAAATTGAGCAGAGAATTAAAACATTTCTGACCAAAAAAAAGTTTCCCAGATGGATTTACCAGTGAATTTTACCAAACATCCAGAAAACTGACACTAATTCTACCCAAATTGTTTCAATATATAGAAAATTATGGAATGAAGCATAACTCTGTCAACAAAGGTTGGCAAAAACAGCACTGAAAAAAAAAAACAAAGAAATAAAATAATATACCAATCTCCTTCATAAATATGTTGTTAATGTTAGGTGCCATCCAGTTGAATACAGCTCTTAGCAACACTAGGAACAATAGATCTGAATCTTGCCTTATCCTGAACCATGCTCACAGTCTCTGACATGCTCAAACCTGTTGTCCCTGGGTCAGTTGAGCTTGTTGAGAGGCTTCTCTTTTCTCCTATCCCATACCTTTCCCAGCATGATGTATTTTTCCAAGGACTGGCCTCTTCTGATAACATACCTAAGAAGTACGTGAGATGAAGTTTAGCCATCTCGTGACTTTAGCATGCACTGTGGTTACATTTCCTCCAAGACAGACTTGCTTGTTCTTTTGATAGCTCATGATACAGTCAATACTCTTCTCCAATACCACAGTTTTAAAATCATTGAATATTCTTCTATATTCCTTATTTAGTATCCAACATACAAAGCACTTAAGAATGCATACAAAGCAATTGAGAATACCATGGCTTGGTTCAGATGCGCTTTAGTCTTTAAACTGACATTCTTGATCTTTTGCACTTTGGAGAGGTTCTTGACAGCAAATTTTCACAATGCAACATCACTTTTGAAGCTTCTTCTCACGTACTTTGGGCTTGTGGCCAGGAGGAATCAGTCCTTGGAGAAGGACATCATGCTTGGAAGGGTGGAAGGACAATGCCGAAGAGATTAGATTAATTGACACAGTAACTGGGGTAATAGGGTAGGTGTGCCAGAGTCAATGAGACTGGCTCAGGATGGAGCAGGGTTCAGAGATATTGTACATGGGGTTGCTATGAGTCCCAGCCAACTCGATAGCATGTAACAACTATGGGTATTGATTGTGGATTCAAGAAAAATTAAATTGCTGACAATTTTGATCTTTTCTCCAACTGTCAACTACTGAACTAGTTGTGAGTAGTTTCCTTTTCTTGATGTTGATATAACCTATATTGAAAGCTGTAGCCTTCTGCAGTAATTGCTTCATTTTCTGTATATACATAGGATTGTTTCTGCAAATAGAAATAGGTTTACTCCCTGACTGTCAATTTGGATGTCTTTTATTTTCTTTTCTTGCCTTATTGCTCTGGCCACAATTTCCAATACAGTATTGAATTATGTTGTTGTGTGTTGTTGAGCTGAAACTGACTCATAGCTGATCCTCTAAAGGGTTTGCATAGAGTTTAAATTGTATGATAGGGGATTGCTTACGTTTTCCCTGGATTCAAATCACGTGCCTTAGAGTTGACAGCCACCAGAACTCTCCTGCTATTAGAAAGGAGTAGTAATAAGGGGAATCCTTGACTGATTCATGTCTCGAGGGGAATGCCTGCAACCTCTCTCTTGACATCAATATTAGCTACAGGTTTTGTACATATGCTTTTCATTATGTTGAGAAGTTTCCCTTCTTTTCCCATTTTGTTGAGTGTTACCAAGGAAGGACATTGAATTTTGCTAAATGCCTTAGTGACATTGATTGATGTGATTATGTGGTTCTTTACTTTATTTATGATGTGGTTTACACCAATTGGTGTGGGAGTTTTTCCTTAATTTTGAACCATCCTTCTCTACCTGCTAAGAATCCTACTTAATAATGGTGGGGAATTTTTGGTTTGGGTTTCCCTCCCCCCAAGACATTGCATTCTATTGACTAGGATTTTGTTAAGAATTTTTGCATCTGTATCTATAAGTCGCAAATGACTCGACGGCACATAATAACAAAAACAACAACAATTTGTGATTCAGACAGACATTATAATTAATATTATAAAACAGAATGTATATGGATGTTCCAGTAGAAAAGTATGCTATTCAAAATTTCACTCAAATCACGATGACATTTTAAAAATTAAGAAGATGCAGCTGTGGTAGACCATAGGGCTGCATAAGAGGCGTAGCCATTGCGGTGGGGGGGGGGGAGGCACGCACAGCAGTGACCCAGCTGTTCTTCTTAGCCTGCCCTGCTCAAAATTGCCATCCTATAGAACCATGAGGTAAAGAAATAGTAATGATTTAAGCCACAAAGTTCTGAGTGGTTTGCTCTACAGAGAATGCTGAAAGTTATTATCTACCACATCTGTGCATTTCTAACTCAAAACTTTGGACTCCTGTTTGATCACTACATCCCCTGTGCCTTCTCTCCTTTTTCTGAGCCCAGTGAAGATCAATGTTTTCTTCACTATTGTCCTTCCTACTGGCCTTGACATTCGCTGCTCAGCAGAATTTCTGTGGCTTTCCAGTCACCCTCAGACCAGGGTTCCTGAGGTCAGGATTTTGCCCTAACCCTCTCTGCTTTCTCTTTCAGAGCAATATTGGGCCTGGTCAGGTACAGAGAAGACTGTGAGAAAGCTTTGTTAAAGAATGCACACAGAATAATGTTGTGGCTAAGGGCAGGGCTCTGGGACTACCTGCCTCAATATCAAATCCAGAGTCTACACTTGAAAGTGGCATGGCCAAGTCACTACAGGACCTGGTAAAGATTCAATCAGAAAAGATGTAAAATGCTACTGGCATACAACACTCCATGTTAGCCGTTAACCACTGCCATGGAATTGATTCTGACTCATGGTGCCCCTATAGGACAAAGAACTACCCTAACCACTGACTTTTTTTAGCTAGTAGTTAGGTTCTTTAACCGCTGTAACATCAGAATTTCTTACGTTAACTATTCACTCATTGCTGTTGTATCAGAACTGATTGCTGACCTTCTGGAAGGTCTTCAGAGGCTATAGGTCACGTGGGCGGAGGTTGCCTATCTTTCTCCAGAGAAGCTCCTTGAATTCTGACAACCAGAGAGGCCACCACCTTTGGTGTAGCAGTGTGACTAAACCACAAGAGCGTTCCTGTTGTTATTGTTAGGGACAGTTGAGTCAACTAAGACTCATAGTGACCCTGTGAGCAACAGATCTGAACCTTGCTTCCTCCTGCGCCATTCTCACCATCTCCGCTGTGCTCAAGCCCATTGTTACAATTACTGGGCCAATCCACCCTGTTGACGGTCTTTCTCTCTTTCTAGGACCTCCCACCTTTCCCAGCATGATGTCTTCTCCAAGGACTGTCCCCTCCTGGCAACATACCTGAAGTCTATGAGCCCATGTTTCACCATCCTTGCCTCTAAGGACCACCCTGGCTGCATTTCCTCCAAGATAGGCTTTGTTCTTTTGACAGTCCAATACATATTCTGTACTCTTCTCCAAAGCCACAACTCGAAAGATGTTGATTCTTCTTTAGTCATCTTCATTCATTGTCCATCTTTCAGATGCATAGGAAGCAAATGAAAATACCTTGTTAACTATCAGTGACTAGGGTTGATAGAGAATTGATGCCTTTGAGCTGTGGTGCTGGACAAGAGTGTTGAATATACCGTGGACTGCTAGGAGAACAAACAGGTTTGTCCTGGAGAGGGTGAAGCCAGAATGTTCCCTGGAGTCAAGGATTCTGAAGCTTCATCTGACATATTTTGGGCATGTTGCAAGGAGGGACTGGTCCTTGGAGAGGGACATCATGTTTGGCAGAGTGGAGGGGCGGTGAAGGAGAGGAAGACCTTCGATGAGATGGATCAATTCTGTGAGTGGAGCCGTGTGAATAAGTGCGTTTGAGATGGCTAGGTTGGCACAGGATAGAAGAGCATATAGAGCTCTTGTACATAGGGTCGCTATGAGTCACAAGCGACTCGATGGCACATAACAACAACACAAGAACTATGACACTAAGGGGCTTGTCCATGGTCATTGGGGTAGTGACAGATACACACTCCTCACATACCTCACTCTCCCCAGCTGGTTCCCTGAGCTCTGGAGTCTCATTACTGAATCCAAGCCAGTTGGTCTAGGAAAGCTGTTTGTTTGTTTGTTTGTTTGTTTGTCTGTCTGTCTGTCTGGTTGGTTGGTTTGGTTTGGGTTTTTTTTAATTGGTTTGCTCACAAAGTTCCTATGCATTGTGTTTCACACTTTTCTTCATTCACATTGTTTCAATCATTCTCATGTCTTATATTTTACAAAATTAATCTCCATTAGACCTTGCTCATCATTACAATTTCTTGTCACCTAGATCCTTCCCATTTCCTTCCCCTCCTCCCTCCACCCACCAAACTGGGCAACCCTGTGGTTTCACCCCTAACCCTTCCTCACCCCTCCACTCTCACCCCTTTTCCCCTTGGGTTCCCAAACATGTTTTGCTAATTATCCTTCTATTTCTGTAATAATGATCTTATGCAGTATTTGTCCTTATGAGACAGCATTAGGTCACTCAGCATAATGCTCTCCAGTCTCTCCCAGGTTATGTAGGAAAGCTTTTGAATCATGAGCCCTCTCCCCTGTGAGCCAGCCTCCAGCTGTCTCCTCTCCCGCTGTCCCCACCCTGGGGTCAGGTCCTCCTCCCTGCTCCCTAAGCCTGTCAGCCTGACTCTGACATTCTTTCCCCCACCCATTCGCACCTCCTTCCAGAAAATGTCACTTCTGCAACATTGATAAATATTTATAAAGGCAGC
This sequence comes from Elephantulus edwardii, assembly GCF_000299155.1. Taxonomy (NCBI): domain Eukaryota; kingdom Metazoa; phylum Chordata; class Mammalia; order Macroscelidea; family Macroscelididae; genus Elephantulus; species Elephantulus edwardii. The sequence continues at coordinate 4,760,803 of NW_006399911.1, read as the reverse complement.
CGAGGAGCTAGCATGCAAACAAGCCAAATAAATAAGCACATTTTAAAACACTGCGCTTGACAGTTGACTTCTCCTGAGTGCATGTGTGTGTGTATGTGTTCATGATGCCTTCCTGCTCATGTGAACGCTTCGTGTGCTAACTTATCAGCTCGGGATGCCAGCACCCTCCAGATCTTCAAATTCTTAACCACTTTTACAGGTGAAGCAACTGAGTCCCACCCAGAGAGGCCAGGGACTTAAACCAAGCCCAGGCACCCTGCTGTGGCTATTCTGTGGACCCCACAGACCGGGCATCCAAAAACCAGAAACGGCTGTTAGCAAAGGCATTCAAGAATTTCACGGCATTTATCTTTGTGAAAAATTGTTGGTTCAGAAGAGAAAGTACAGGCCTGTTTCATAGACAAGAGGGCAGCTGTGTCTCACCACCAGAGGTGCCTCCAAGCATCTTATCGTGACTTGGTTTCAGGAAGAACAGATTCCAGCAGGACTTAGGGCAAAGCCACCTTGGAAACAAGGAGAGTGGAATTTGATCTTGTTTACTTTGGGCATGTTGTTAGAAAGAGCCAGTCTTTGAAGGGCTTTATGCTGGCAAGGTGAGAGGTCAGCAAAGGAAGGGAAGAACCTCAGGGAGGTGGGTGGATTGACTCAATGACTGCAACAATGGGCTCACATCTGTCAGAAATGCCGAGGATGGCACAGGATAGGGCAGGGTTCAGATCCATTGTTCTGGATCACTATGGGTCATTAGGACTCGCTGTCTTCTAACAGCAACATCTTTCTTTCTCATGGGAGTTGTGAACAGAATATTTGTCTAAAAGGAGCAGCTACCCAGGCAATAAGCTGAAGCCTTAGTTCCCCCATTTGTCCAAGGCTTCTTTGTGATCCTGCTCTCAGAGCAAGAACCCTATGCCCAGTTGAAACGTCACAAACCAGCTTGATATTTCTTTTATAGAATTCCCCTCCATGGTGCAGCCCAGGATCACTAGTCCCGGCTCATGGAGAGGCCTCAGCAGGGGAGAGAAGGGCTACAGCAGTGACAGCTATTGATTACTCACTTCTCATGCCAAGCACATGGGTGACACCTTAAAAGCCTTAAGTCACACCTCACAAGTGACAAATGGGGACCTTGAGAAGCTCATGGAGGGGGCCTACAAGGGGTTGGCAAAGTCCCGATGTGAACCAGGACTCGGCTGTGGCTAGGATGGAGCCTTCTTGTGCAAGCTACATTCTGCTCCCTGATGCAGTGACTGGTGCCAACAGTGGGCCACATCCTTGTCATAATCTATCATTTATAGCAGAAAGCTCTGATGCTCAGGGGTTGCAGAGTCAAGGCAATGTGTGTTTTCCATCTGGGCCTCTGAGCTGACCTCCACGGTCAGACTACCCCAGGCTAGTGCAGGATGTGACAAGCTGAGCGCCCTGTTCAAGGCCCCTGAGGACCACCTCTCTGCCTTGAAGATCTAGAAGCCTCTGAGGTGAGAATATCAAGACTGACTCTCCTTTCCAGGTCTCCTTCACTCTCAGCCCCAAAGATGCCTCCAGGACCAGCGCCTTCTGCAGAATGTCTCCAAGACTGAATCCACTATCCCCTCTCCCTAAACTTAGGTCCAGTGAACTACCCTGCCCACAACCCTGTGAACTGGTCTTTCCACCAGGGTCCCCACCCATCACCCCCACCCCTGCACACCGTTGCTCCCCTAACCACTCTCAGTGACTGGCTGCAGAAGAAGGAGGAAGTGCGTAACTTCAAGTTCTCTCTGGTGTACTGATCGATCCACCTGCCTTGACCTCAGGGCTGCTCCAGTCCCTGGGCCTAACGGTTACCTCTCATTTTCACAGCCTCCTTCATCTCAGCCTTACTGTCCTTGATTCATAAGCATGAGGTATTCTGAGCTGGTGGTTGACTCCAAGGCCTACCCTGCACACCCATGTAGAGGTACTATGGAACTGAGGAGGAAGGAAAGAGAGGGCAGGATCTATAGAGAGGCAGGGGCCGCAGAAACAACCCCCACCTCCAGTGGGGAATATGTACAGTGAACCTGCCTGCAGGTGTCACCTGGGAGAAAGGGTGTGTAAAACTGCATGCTTCCTGAGTCCTGTAACTAGGAGGCTCCCAAAAGCAACCTCAGTAGAAGCAGCCTGAACTTGAGGGTGGAAAAGAAAAGAAAGGGGTGGGGTGGAGAGGGGAGAAGGTGGGAAGAGAAGGGAGCAGGGAAGGAGAGAGGACCAGAAGCCAGGGAAGGTACGTTTCTCACGTACCTTGTCAGCAGGGCTGTTTCTGCCCTGGCTCTGTGGGCCCTGGCCTGCTCTTCCCCATGCCTCCCCACTCCCAGATGGGTTCAACCCCTACTGCGCAGGCCAAAGAATGTTTTGTTACTAACCCTAAGCCTTTGTCTCTTTGACAGTTCAAATCCACCAGTGGCTCTGCGGAAGAAAGACAGACGAGCACCTCCTGGGAGACTTACAGCCTCAGAAACTCAATGGTTCTGGACTCAACAGCAATGAGTGAGTGAGGGAACTGCACTCCCTGGAAGTCCTTACCCAGGGAATGTCCCTCTGTCTCCCAGAATATAAGGAACACAACCGGCTGCCATTGTGATCCTGGAGGACAGAGCAGAAGAGCATACTGCTTCCTCTTTCTCCTACAGAGCAATTGATAGGTTTGAAGTACCACTCTTCAGGTTTGCAACCCAGCACTTAACCCATCATCTCTTCAGGGCTCCTCCCTCAGGATGCCTTAGACTTCAAGATAGCCTACTTCTCCTCACAAGGACTCACATTTCCTGTCTCCAAGCTACCTGAGGTTTGTCTAATTTGAGAAGAAAGCAAGTTCAGTCCCTTATGAATACATTCATTCATGCCGTCATTCATCCAGCGCACACTGAGGCCAGCTCCAGGCCCTGCCTGTGGGGACACGGGCATAAGTGAGTCCCAGTACATCCAGACCTGGGTCTCGGTCTCCAAGTAAAGGCAGGGTGACAGGGCAGCACCCGTCCATGGGAGGCTGTAGGAAGAGGGTCCTGGACTGCAGAACTGGAGAGAATTCTGCCCAACTCGTGTTGCCTGGAGTCCCACCCCCTGCTCACTTGGTCACTAGGGAATCCTATTTCTTGTCAAAGTGCCCCTTAATTCTGCCCATTCTCTCTTCTCTCTCAGACTTTCTTTTCTTTTATTCACCTCTGATCTAGGAAACAATTTCCTTTGTAATAAAGCTGTTTTGAAAGAAAGAAAAGGAAAAAACCCAAAGAGTGCTGAAGTAAAGTTCTGCCTCTCTGGGACCCAGGACAGACAAGCCCTCTCACCTCTGCAAGCTCACTTCATCTGCGCGGTAGAAGTTTCTGTCTCTCGGGCCCTCCCAGCTCTGCACCGCCAGTAAGCGATGGCCCAGCCCACCTTCAGTCCTGCATGTCACTTGGGTTGGACCTGATGGGACAGGTTTCCCAGAAGCAGGTCCAGGCAAGAGTTCTTGCAGGGGGTGATTTGTAGGAAAGACACTGGGAAGGGCAGAGCCCAGCTCTGTGACACCCCAGACTGATCTCAGAGGAGCTCTGCCAGGCAGATAGCACCCCCTTGAGGTAAGAGGCCAGTCTCCTGAGCCTCCATGTCAGCTGATTAGCAGCAGCTGACTTACCCCCCAGGAATAGGGGAACAAAAGTCTTCCAGGGGCCGCCTGGCAAGGAGCCTCTCAGCCAGGACCAGCATCCAGAGGTGGGACAGAAGTGAGCTGTCAACAGTCCACACACCTGCACCTGGGGACCGTGTTGTGCCATCGACAGCGCCCCCTGCTGATGGGGGAAGGAAGAGCCTTGCTCCTTCCACGCCCTACTTTTCTCAGACTCAACCACACCAAAGAACAGCATAGGGCAGGTTCAGATCTGATGATCATAAGGTCGCTATGAGTGCTTGACTTGATGGCACCTCACAGCAACAACACAAAGGAACTAGGCCCCACCCTGCACCCCTCAGGGACATGATGCCCTGAGGCCTGAGACTCTGCTGAGCAGGCCAATCCTTTGCTGTAACCTGGAACACTCCGGACTGGCGAGGAGCCAACTGGTTGAGCCTTCCTCCACAGGGCAGCTCTGCAGAGAAGGCCTGACCCAGTTCTGTCAATTCCTCCTGGCATGCGCCACCGGTGTGCTGGTCCCCTTCCCTCCATTAAAAGAGGAAGAAATCAGGCCAGGCCTGGCGCTGAGCAGATGCCCCGTTCACTGCCCAGAGTACCCACCACAAGGTCCTTGAGTCAGAGCATCTCAAGTCAAGTTGCAGGGCAGACCTGGCATGAAGCCTCTGGACTGAGCAGGCCACAGAAAGGGCAATCTTGCCTCTTCCTGACAACATGGCCAGAAGGATCTGGCCCTGACAGCTCGTTGCCAGGCAGGTCTGAACTTTCTAGGTTTTCTTTCTCCTTTTTGGACAAAAGCCTTCTCCTACCGACTACATGCAGACCTTCACCCTCACCAACTCCCTCATCACAGGGCCACAGACCACAAAACCCACCCCACACAAAGCTGACCCCTCCTAGGAAATTCCTCATACAGTATCCTCCTAACAAAGGCCCCTCACATCACAGGAACCTCCCCACACAAGATCCTTCCCTCAGAGAATCCTCCCTCACAAGCCCTCCCAACACAGAGCCCTCCCCTCACAGGAGGTCCCGTCATTAGATCTCTGCTCACAAAAACTTCCCCTCACAGAAACCTTCCCTCAAGGTTACTCTCTACACAGGACCCTCTCCTCACAAATACTTTCCACACTGTCCTTCCCTAAATGGATCCCTCCCCGTGCAGGACCCTTTCCTCACAGCCCCTTCTTCACAGGGCTGCTCTCACCTAGGACCCTCCCCTCACAGGACCATCCCCTCAAAGGCTCCCACACACCAAGACCTCCTCACGTAGGAAATCCCCCTCACAGGCCTTTCCCTTCATTAGATCTTCCTTTCACACGGCCTTCCCCACACAGGACTCTTCCCTCCCAGAACCATCTTCTCACAGACCCTCCTAACACAAAATCTCCCTAGGAAATTCTGTTCACAGAGAGTGTGTATTTGAGAGAGACCCAAGAACACACATACATGTGCAAATGTACATGTAAAACGCAGCCACAAATTGAGGCAGACCTCCATGAAATCAATATCTCTGAATCAATACTTCCGTCCCTCTCTTTCTACACACACACACACCTTCCTCTCTTGAGGGAAGCTTGCCTTGCCTTGCCTGGTCTGAGCCCAGAATAGAGCCTCCTCCTTCCCAGCCCTCCTTCCCTAATTAGCCCAGGAAACAGGGACTGTTGGAACGAACAGTCGATTCAGCTGAGGCCTGGAGCGCGCCTGGAGCGAAGGAGCACCTGTCACTTCGAGGCTCCCTCTCAGCTCACTGACATCGCCTGTCCCTGGCAGAGCCTGGGAGCATCCTCAGCACAGTACTGCAGTGCTTGTGGGCAGAGTGGCCAGCAGAGTCAGGTCAGGACTGTACCCCCAGGAGCCCACCACAGTCCTGACGTGGTCTAACCCTCCATACAAACATTCCCTCACCCAGCAAATTGCTGTCGAATGCCTATGTGTGTGATAGGCACTGCCAGGCTCTGGGGACGCATGGTGAGCAAGGACAGATTGTCCAGCCCTCATGGAGGACATGATTCAGTGCAAGAGGAATGCATTCATCACAACCATCACAAACAATCACCCAATTGCACTGTGTGCAACCAAGGAGGGGATAGGGGCTCATGAGAGCCCCAGAGCTAGAGTCACTGCCTTCTCTGGGAGACCAGGGGAGCTTTTCAGTAGTATCATCTGATGCGGAGAGGAGGAAAGGAACTCGGGAAGAGCCGACAGTTACATGCCAAGGCCCTAAGGGGCCGTGGGTAAATAACTGATCATGGCTACGTTTTTCTCTTCCTGGCATTTAGAGCTATAGGCAGGAAGTTGTTATTTATTACTACCCCTATTTTGGAGCTCTGGTGGTGTCCTGATAGAGAGCTGCCTTGCTCACCTAAAGATGGCACGTCTCTGGAGGCTCAAATCCACCAGGAGCTCCTCTGGGGGTGAATGTGAGCAATCCTCCAGGTCCCCAATTTACAGCCTTAGGAAAACCCACTGAAGCTTATCTCTGAGTTCCAACTCCATGGCAATGACTTTGACCATTTCCTTTTCTTTTACTTTTTAATCTTTTTTCCAAAGCCTTCACCACTCAGAACCCTGGCACCAGCCCTCTGCAGAACAGGATGCTGCATACCAGTGAGATCGAGACTCATAACTGGGAAATCCATTGAGGAGACAGGAAACAGGTTTGGGAACCAGATGAATAAGTAGGGAAGTTCCCGAGACAATAGATAGGGTTACCAGAAGTGTCTTTACACCAGTCACTCCAGTCTCCTCACCAGACAGACGGGAAAACTCAGATCACTTCCGCTCACCCACCCTGGAGGAGAGAGGTGGTCAGCGGGCAGGAGTCAAATGGATCTAAGTGACATTCCTATTTCAGGCTACTAAGGAAAGGTTGTCAATTCAAATCTACCAGCCACTCTATGAGAGAATGATTGGTAGTCTCCTCCTATAAAGACTTACAGGTAATAATAGGCATAGATCAATAGTAATTGATTCTATAAAATATAATGTATATGAATGATTGCATGAAACACAATGTAGATGAAAAATTGTATAAAACACAATGTACATTAATGAAACACAATGTATATTAATTACTATGTGTAAACCAATAACAATATTAGAGAAAACAAAACAAAACAATAACACCTGGTAGTGGTGGTGGTGGTGGTGGTGGTGGTGGTGGTGGTGAAGTGCCGTCCAGTCGCAGGAGACTCATAGCGACCCTATGAAAGAGAGTTCTCGATGCTTGGGTGCCTTTCATCCTCTCTCCAGGTTCATAGGGTTTCCGGAGGCAAGCTATTATTGAAGTGGATGCCACTTCTCCTTCCAAGTTTGTTCAATCAGGGAGCTCCTCCCCACTCTCTGTCTGCATTAGGTAACCAACCATTAACGCATTTGACACATCAATGTCACAGTGTTCAGCCTCATAGCAACCACAAGTGACTGTGGGATGGCAACTTTAAAATAATAATTTATTTTGTTAAACTAATTCTAATGGTGCACATATATAAATAAATCATACATTTAAAGAAATATTCACAGTCTCAGAAACCAAACAAGAGAGACACTGTGAGATGGAATCAAGTCAATGGCAGTGAGGGTGTAAGAGACTTCAAAGGGGTCATAACAGGGCTCCAGGCCCAAGACGCACATTTGTGTAGGTGTAGCTTGTACTAGCGTGTGTGTGTGTGTGTGTGTGTGTGTGTGTACCTTACTCTCTCTGGCAACATGTGTGTCTTTGGGGCTGTGAGAGTATACAATGAATAATGAATGGGCAAGGTGACAGAGGCAGGGACATGAGCTGATTGACAAGTCAACATCTAGGGTGTTCGTGGCTGGCTCAGTACTCGTTTTATTCTGCTTGGAATTATTTAGAAAGGTGTCCCTAATCCCTAGTTGGAATTATTGAGTGGTATGGAGTTGTGCTGCCACCCCAAATGCTCTCAGTTCAAGTCCACCAGCCACCCTGTGGGAGAAAGATGAATCACTTCCTCCCATGTGATTAACTGTCTTTGAAAACCTGCTGGAGGATCAGCTGTGAGTTGGTTCCAACTCGACAGTAAACAACAATCAGGAGAAGAGCAGAAAGCAACAGGTCCACAGCAAACAACGACGGGCATTTATGGTAAATCAGCCCTCAACTGTATGAGAGATGATGAGGATAGGATAGTGCTTAGATCTGTTGTTCACAGGGTCATTATGAGTCAGACTTGACTCAAGGGCACCTAACAACAACAATAACACCACCATCAAGGACAATGCCCAAATAGTGTCAACTGTGGGAAGAGTGGGTCCCACAGAACCAGAGGGATTCTGAGGTTCCTGGCATAGGCTGGGGCAGGACTAGCGTGGAAGGTTGGAGGGGTTGCACAGCAATGCTGTGGAAAGGGGAACCACTTGACTTGAGAGGAGAAGCAGGGACTTCTCCAGGGTCATCTGGGAGCATCCAGTGGGTCGTTCAGCTTGTACTTTTTTTTTAAATTTTAGTAGTTTTAATGAACATTTACAGAGATTTTGGGTTCTCATTCATTCATTGTTGCACTGTTTTCCCTACCCTCCTCCCCAGTTTGTTCTTCTTCCCCCCCCCCCCCCCCGAATGTCTGTTTTAATTGTCCAATTGCCATAGTTCAGCTTGTGCTTTTTAACAAACTCTCCTGTAACACAATGACTGAAAAAGCAACCATTGCATCAAGCTGTCCATACAGCTGGGTCCCGTTCCACCAAGCACCCTGTCAGGTGACAGCTAGAAGAAGATCTATAGTGACTCCCTCCCATGTTGGCAGTTGGTGTTTCACTTGGCTGGAGCCCTCTGCCTGCCTGCTTGCCCTCCCCAGGTTGACCTGGGCACACTCACACAGTGGCCAGATTCCAAGCAAAGCCAGAGCGAGCAAAGCTGGGTCGACCCTTGTCTCATGTGTGGGAGCATCTGATGGGCAAGTTGCATGACTAAACCACCTTCCGGAGCAGACCCCACTTCTTTATCTCAAGAGCTGCAAAGTCCCTTGTAGAGGGGCCAGTACAGTCTGTGGCCATATTTCAAGCAATCAGCTCCCCAATACTAGAGGAGAGAGGAGGAGGGGAAGGTGAACGAGCTCCTTCTATACCAGCAGTCACAGCTCACTGGGCTCCAAGGGGACCAGCCTGCAAGGTACGTGAAGGAGAGGTCCAGGATGTGGTTCACAATTGGACGTGAAGGGAACAGTGAGTCAGCTCAACAGAGTGACCCTACGGCATGTCAGCTGGTTCCTTTACACAGGAACCTGGGCCCAGCCCTGACAGAGCTCTGGGCATTTCCAGAGAAGCTGTCAGTCTGCATTTTACACGAAATCCCTTGACCTTTCTAATTATAATCAACTGACTACAAAATTTCCAAAAGCTACAGAAACTGACAGTACATCAGAATACAATCTAACAATATAACAGGCACTTGATATGCCAACAATGTCAGTGAGTTTTGTGGGAAAAGCCAAACACAGAGGCCTGGATACTGACTGATCCCATTTGAACACAACTCAAGAACAGGTACCACCATGTCGAGCCATCGAGGTTGAATCAGGCTGTTGGCTCATTCTCCAGGAACGGTGATTTCTGGGGGAGGCCCACAGGCCCCTTGGAGGTGCAAAGTGCTCATGCATTCTCTGGCCAACACTTATATCTCCATGGAAATGTTTTCAGCATCCGCAGCGTGCAGGAAAGTGAGCATGGCCCTAGGCAGGACAGTGTGCACATCTCTGCAGGGCGGGACAGGCCTGGTGCTGAAAGCACTGGAGAGGAGTCCTGATAAGCACTTGAGGCCTCTGGTAAGCACAGAGCCTGGGACAGAGCTGTACATCCCCATCGGCTGGCATGCTGCCTGCAAGTGGCTCATGTTTACTAATTCATTTAATCCTCACAGCAGCCTGGGGAGGCAGAAACTATTATTACCACCTCCTCGTTTTATAAACGAAGAAACGGAAGACCAGGGATGTGAAAGGATGTACCCACGGGCCCTCAGCTGGCCACCCACCCACTCTCACTCCATCCACAGCTCTTGAGGGATGAGACTGTGAACATTCTACCTCTTCTGTGTCCACAGCACTGAACGGGCTGCACCCATCCTGGAGTCAACGCATGCTCGGGGTTCCCCAGGCCCCACCACTCCAGCACAGAATCAGGCTCATGCCACTTGTCAGAGAGAGAGGCAGCTGGAGGCAGGCAGTGGTGCCAGACATTATCGGCACAATGGGGTGGGGGGCTTAGGGGTCCTAGTAGGAGAGTTAAAGGCTTGGAGGCCATGGAGGGGTAGGAAAAGTGGGCAGAGGTACTCAGTGAGTCCTGGGAGATCAACTTCAAATTATCAGGCAGAGGGGCGCCTCCCACCCTCGTGAAGCACATGTGAGACTGTCTCTTGCAGGCTCGCGTGTAGGTACAGATAAACCAGTCCTTGCCTTGCTGGTTGGGTGCCCTGCCCCTGCCAAGCCCTTCCTGGGATAGTTGCCCTCCCTGGTGTCAGACAGCCAGCCAAGGAGAGCACTCAGAAAAGAGGCAGCCCTTTCTGTGCTGAAGAGAAAGATTTTGGTGGGAACTGAAGCTCAGAGGCACTCCGAAAGAAACCCAGTGCCAAGTTTGGGAGGAAATGACAAAGAGTAGAAATTAGGTCAGCTTCTTAAGGGGAGGAAAAGAGAGCGTGTGCTTGCAAAGGGCTGACAAGCAAGGTAATGGGAACTGCTCTTCAATTGCAAGCAAACGCGGGACAGATCCCTGATAAGAGCCAACTGGGAGAGGCGCTGCCTAATGACATTTCCCTTCCTCCAGCTACTCTGGCGCCCGTGACAGGACCAGGGCAGGCAGTGCCATGCTCAAGGGACACTCGCACAGCATGCACGCCACCCGGCCCGGGGTGGGGGCAGGGGCAGGCGACAGGACAGAGAGGTGCACAGCTGCTCCCCTAAGTGCACACCTGGGCGCAGACAGGGAGACCCATCAGCACAAGGGGACCCCTGCGCCTGCCCTCTGGGGGTCACAGGGACACACAGACATAACCACATTCCAATGCGGTCCCCAAGTCACGGATGTCCAAACACATGACACATAGCTGAATGAGCAGATCACCTGTGTTTGCACATATCACTCACAGAAAAACACAAGGGTTCATGTGCGCTCATCAGATACACACACACACACACACACACGGCAAACAAACCCACATACTCCCAGCGACTCACTCAACACCCTCACACATCAATGAACCAACATACACGCCCAGACACAAGCACACACACATAAGTCCACACTCATAGACACAAATCACACACACACTCAAGTGCACACACAGATAAGCAGACTCTCATCAACACACCCAGACAACACTGATATTCCATGCTTACATAGGTTTACACGCTCAATATGTATAAATATATACACAACTCATACTCCCTGACAAGCATGCGCACAACACAGACAGCTAACAGGCAGTCATGCTTTCTCAAAACCACAGTCATGCCCACTTACATGTCTACCCTGGAGGTGCGGCTCTGCTGGGGAGATCCCACTCCAGCTTCCTCATGACAGGGACTTCATCCTCCTCCTCTCCCGCCTGACCCCTCGCGAGGGTCGCATCACTCAGTCCTGGGGAGGGAGTCTCCGCTTCTTATATCTGTCATCTGTGCCTCCCTGTTCCAGTCCAGACCCCACCCAACAGCTAGGAAGAGGCTGCTGGAACACAGCTCTTAGTGACCCTTACTGGTTCCAGCGCGAAGCCCCTTTGTCTCAACCCATGAGGTAAACTTTAACCTCGTACAGCCTTTGCCCTGAGCCCGAATTTATTTCCACTCCCAATTCAACTGCCTGTGATGAATGAACAGAAGGATGTGAGAAAGGAGTTACGCTGTGGTCAAGAAGGGCAAGGCTGGAAAGGGCTGGGGCCCAGAGGTATCAGAGAAGGCCCCTGTGAGGAGGAGGCCAGGGCCTAGCCCCACCACTAGGAATGTGCCTGGGTCAAAAAAGCCACAGTCACACACCAGCAAGGAGGCTGCAGGAGGAAGAGCAGGCAGAAACAGCCAGAAAGGTGATGCCTGGGAAGGTACACAGAGGGGCTGGTTTTCACTCCAAGCAAACAGGGAATCTGAAAGCAGAGATTAAGTGCTAGCTATTACACTGGCCAGGGTGGTAGTGTCAATGGGGAAGAGAGAGAAGGAGAAGGAGGAGGAGGAGGAGTAAGAAGGAGGAGGAGGAGAGGAGGGGGAGGGGAGGGGAAGAGGGAAGGAAGAGGAAGAGGAAGAAGAAGATATTGTTGAAGGGTTGGATGTGTGAGCATGAGAGGAGGCAAGGCTGATGAGCACCTTCACCTGTGATGAAAACAACCGAGAGGAATTGATTCAGGGAACAGGCCAGGAGTTCTATTTTGGACATGGTAGCAAATAAAATAGAGGCCCCCAAAGATGTTCGTGTTGAATCCCCACAAGGCTGCCTAACATAGTAAGGGGGAGTTTGCCGATATGATTGATTTAAGGATCTTGACATGAAGAAATCATCATGGATTATTCATGTGGGTGCTCTGTAATAATACCATGTTATTTTGACCCACTGTGGCCTCGTGATGTCACAAGAGTCCTTATAAGAAGGAGGTAGAAGGGCCAATCAGAAAAGGCTACGTGACTATGAGAGCTGAAATAGACTGAGACAAAGAGTGAATGAGAAAGATTGGAAGGTGCTAGGTTGTGTTGTGGTGCTGGCTTTTGAAAGTGAAGGAAGGAGACCTGAGCCCAGGAGTGAAGAAGACCTCTGGAAGGTGGAAAAATCAAGGAGCAGATCCTCCCTGGAACCTCCAGAAGAAATGCAACCCTGCTGACATTTTGATTTGAGAACTTCTTTTTTTTTTTGAGAACTCATGCAGAACTGCAAGAAATGGATTTTTCAATGCTTAGAGATGGTGTCAGTTCCCATTGAATCTACACTGACTCAGAGTAACCCTATGTACAACACATCAAAACTTTGATCCTGCGCCTCCCTCACAAACTCTGATGTGCTTAAGTCCTCTGATGAAGTCACTGTGTCAATCCATCTCATTGAGGGTCTTCCTCTCCTCTGATTCTCTACCTTTCCAAGCATGATGTTACCTTCCAAGACTGACCCCTCCTGATAGCATGCCCAAATGATGTAAGACATAGTTTCAAAGTGAACTGTGGACGTAAGGGGGATTGTATAACAATGAAAGAATTCTATTTTCTTTTCAAAGAGAAAAACTAATTGTGGGGGAGGGGTGGGCAGGGAGGAAATGTGCAACAATGAATGAACAGGGAAAAAATTAAATGGTAAGAATAGGCTGTAAAAAACATATGTTGCATAAAAAATCATTAATAAAAAATCAGACAAAGAAAATAAAAGACTTAGTTTCACTATCCTCACCCTTAAGGAACATCCTAGATGCCCTATTTTTAAGATAGATTTGTTTGTTTGTACTTTTGGCAGTCCATGGCATATTTAGTGCTCTTTATTAACATGCAATTCAAAGGCATCGATTCTTCCTTGATCTTCCTAATTGATTATCCAGCTTTCACAAGTGTAAAAAGCAGTTGAGGATACTGTGGATTAGATGAGTTGCACCTTAGTGTTTAAACTGACATTCTTGCTCTTTAGAATTTCAAAGAGTTCCTTGATATCAGATTTGCCCACCATAATACATCTTTTGAGTTCCTGACTGCTGCTTCCTTGGGTGTTGATTGTGGATCCAAGAAAAATGAAATCATTAAAATCTTCAATCTTTTCTCCATTTATCACAACCCTTCCTATTGGTTCAGTTGTGAGGGGTTTTATACTCTTGATGTTGAGATATAATCCATACTGAAAGCTGTCTTTGGTCTTCTTTACTAAATACTTCAAGCGTTCTTCATGCTCAACAAACAAGGTTGTATAATCCAACTCTGATGCCACATAGAGACATCATATAGACTTCTTGTTGTTGTTGTTGTTGTTACATGCTGTTGAGTCAGAACCAAATCATAGCTGGCCATCCAGCAGGTTTTTAGAGGTTGTAAATTGCATGAGAGTAGATTGCCCAGTTTCTTGAATTATTTGCTCCGCATATAAATTGAATAGATCTAATGAAATTATATAACCCTGATGCATTCTTTTCCTGATTTGAACGCAAACATTGTTCCCTTGTTCTGCTTGGATGACTGTTTCTTGGTTTAGGTACAGATTCTATATGAGTACAATTAAGTGTTGTAGAACTCCCATCCTTCTCAATGTCATCTATACTTTATTATGATCCATACTCAAATACCTTTGCATAAACGGTTAAGTTTGATACAGCAGACCTAGACATTGAACTAGCACAATCAGCTGGAGAAGTTACACAGGGAGCTTAGTTCAGATCTGGTGTTCCCTCAAACAGCTACATGAAGATAGGAGTTTGACCACTGGACATCTTTAGGTGGCATTTGAAGCCATGACACTACATGAGGACACCATAAGATCTAGGGGACAGCCCCAAGAAGAGAAGCCTCAACTCTAGAAGCTGGATGAAATGAAAGATGCCAGAAAAGGAGACAAAGAAAGCAAATTTCTCCCAGAAGCCAAATGAAGAAAGTGTTGCAAAAAGGAAGGCGTGGATCAACAAGAAAAAGAAATGAGCTACCAAAACAAGCAACAACACAGGGAATCTCAAAACCCTCACGATGAGCGAAAGAATCCTTACACAAAAGAGCACATGATGTGTAACTCCATTTATATACACTTTCAGAAAATGCAAAATAATCTCCAGTGACAGAAAGAAGATGAAAGCAGATGAGCAGTTGCCTGGGGCTGTGTTTGGGGGTGAGAACGGACTGCAAATGGGAGTGAGCAAAGGCTTCTGTGCCTTGATTGTGATGGTTGTTACGAGAGGGAATACATTTGTAAAAACTCAACGAATTATAAACATTAAACAGGTGTATTTCATTATATGTAAATTATTCCTCAATAAAGTTGACTTCAAAAATAACAGAGGGAGAGAATTAACTTTGATTTTTGTGCATGAAGTAGAATGGAGTAGTCCTCCACCACCCAGAACTAACCATGGGCACATGGAAAGATGAAAAATGGGTACAAAGCGGTCTTTAGTGGCTCAGAGGGCCCAGCATGGTTAACCCCCCTCCATAATGAATTGTCTGAGGCAATCATAGGAGTCTCCCCACCTTCACCTGTCAAGGTCATTGGTCTGCCTTCTCTGGAAAGTGTCTCCCATTGAAGAACCTACAGTCTGAGAAAACATTTGTTTCACTTTCTCCCTTCCTGTCCATGTTTTCTCACGTAAATAGGAACCTGAGGAGGATCATAGAAGGATTTCATGCTTTCATGGCACTCAGGCTTTGTTATGGTCCATCTCATTGTCACCCCTGCTCAAGCTGACACCTTGAATTCTGCTCCACTCCTTGCCCAAAGAACCAGGTCCACACACTAAACACCTCCGCTCTCTTCTGGTGGCACTGGCCAGTGGGAGATGGCACAAAAAAGATTGGGGAAAGGTAGGTTGGAGTATTCCCCTCCTCTTTCTTTCTCTGGGCTGCATCGTTTAGTATTCTGCAACCTTCTAGCACTGCATCCACTTCTTGGGGCCCCTCCTCACAGTTCCCCTTCACCAGCTTCTGGATTTCCACTCTCATTTTCTAAGTCTATATGGTAACAGCTCGCAGCACTTGCTAACATCTGGACATCTTCACAACACTTGTTGGGTTCTTTAATGTTGCTATGACTCTCTAATCAATCTTTTTGCTCAAATCTGTGAAACTACCAATCTCTCAACTGATGGATATATTTATTTCTTCAACCACTATTCATCAGCTGAAAATAAGCCAAAGAGCATGCCCAGTAATGACTGTGGTCAGGGAGAGACAGACATTTAAGGACAATGATGAAGCAGTCCCATCAGGGAGTCCTGAGCATGACCGTGTCAGGAGTCAGACCCACCCGTGAACCTAGTGGTAAGTGGGTCAACACCCCTACATGGACTTAAAGCAGTTTGATTTGGGTTTCTATGTCTTGCAACTCCCCAAAATTCTGACAGTTGTCTTGAGCAGAGGGATCCCAAAAAGTACCTTGTTTCACTCTTACATCTGACAGCTTTGAAAGCAAGGACTAAAGAACATGCCGTCTATTATTAATTACAACAATAACTGTTAAGCTCATTGTTTACAATAATATAAAAAGCATACCCTATTAAAGAGTCTATCTTTTCATGTTGAGTGAAAAATAGTGACACAAAATAAGCACTATTCATAATAGACACGCCCAAGACAAAGCTACAAAAGAGAAAAACATACTGGGATATAAAATCAGAAAGAAATTGTGGGTCAAGTGGTCATTGCAGACTCTCATCACATGGGGTGAGGACAGCCAAACTGACAGACGTTTATATGTTACATTATATTGCTTTTAAATACGTACAGTGAAAACTCTTGGAAATATGGGGGAAAGATTAAGAACTATAATTTATTATTCACAATCTTGACAGGTCAAGTAATAAAGATGTATTTTATAAAGATAGATGATGCTCTGGTGGCCTAGTGGATAGGGAGTTGTGCTACCATCCCAAAGGCAGGCTGTTGGAATCAACCAGCTGCTCCCCAGGAGAAAGATGGACGGTACCGTTTACAGCCTCTGAAAACCCACGGAAGAGCCAGCTATAAACAGGTTCTAACTGGAGAGCAACAAGATTTATGCAGACAGGGAGGTGAGGG
>NW_006399911.1:4737757-4743182 GCF_000299155.1 Elephantulus edwardii | reverse complement strand
ACATATATATTATATATACTTGTTGTTTATATATATTTTTATATTTGTTGTTAACATATATATTTGTTGTTATTGTTGTGTACCATCTAGTCAGAATGGACCAAAGCTGATCATTAGACTAGCAGCACAATTCCTTAGTATTATTCAGCAGGAGGTACACCACACACACACACACACACACACACACACACACACACACACATGCACACACAGTTTGATTCCTCTGCCATCTAATCAAACTAATATAAAATCCAAGAGGCGAAAAACTATTTTATCATAAATTCAAGTGTCTATAAGAAACTGAGCTAAACCACTGCTATTGCACTGATTCCAGCTCATAATGGCCCTGTCTGTCCGTCTTCCTCCTGCAGCCCAACACAGCGCTCCACCAAGGCCTGCTAAATCTTCAGGTAGGAAGTGTTTTTCCAAGCATGACACAAAAATCCAAAACAGCAAAAGAACAGAGTAATAAATTCAACTACATAAACATTCTTAACTTCTGTATGTTTGACTAGATGAAACAAACTAAATGAAAACAAAATGATAGGGTTTTTTTTTTATTTAGAGAAAGAATTGCTATATATATCTTGTGAAAGGATTAATATCTTTAACATAAATAATCGAGAAAGTATTAACATACAAATAGAAAAATGAGCAAAGAATATGAACAATTTTCAATAGAAGTACAAAAAGCAAAAAGCATTTTTAAAAATATTCGGCTTCATTAGTATTCAAATGAATGCAAATTGAAACAACTTTCTATCATTTTCTACCTATAAAATTGGCATACCTTTATTATTATTATTATTGCAGTCAGTGTTAGCAAAAGAGAGTATTTAGTGAATGTACACTAAAATAGGTACAGGCACTAATACTTTGCTGGTAGAAGCATGAAGTGGTACAGCTTTAGAGAGGGCAATTCCATTTTCCAAATTCACTTTGCATAACTTTTGACCTGCCCATTCTTCTTGCAGAAATTTGTTCTAGAAAAAATAATTAGTTACAAGGCTGTTTATTGTCATTTTTTTCTAACAGAAAAAGAAATCTAAATGTCAACTAATAAGCAATCATCAGTGCTCTGAATTGTGTATTTTCATGCAATGGAATCCTAAGCCAGTCCCAACAATGACGTTATGTGAGTATGCTTATAGGCATTGTGCTGTAAGTGAAAAGAACAAGTACTAAAATAATAGACACCAAGAAAACCCATCTCTGTAAGAAAATTAAGATTGAATGTGTACTAAAGTAGTAACACTGTTTATTCAAGCTGTTGGTGGATAAGTTTTACTTCCTATGTGGTGTTTATTTTAATTTCTAATTCTCTATAGCAAACAAGCACTAATTGTGTAATAAAAAGTAAATTTCTTCAGACGGCAATAAGGATTGAGTAAATTATGATATAATTAAACAGTCACCACCCACAACCAATAAAATGTGTGTCATATAATCATATTCACCAATACAAAATAATGGTCATCATGCATTGTTAAATGGAAAAAAAACACATTAGAAAACTTAATGAACACTATAAGCTCTCTCTGTTTAAAAATGAAAATATGTCTATTTATATGCATGGAAAAATAGCATAAGATTATAAAATATTAGAAATAGTTGTCTCTGGGTTATATGATTAGGTGATTTTTAGACTCTGTGTGTAAGAGAGAGAGAGAGAGATGTCTGAATTTTCAAGACTTTTGCAGCTATATTTATGTAGTAGCCAGAAATAAATTTTTCTAAGATTTAAGAAAATATTCTTTTTACGAAATGGCATTCTGTATACTGCTACTAAGATTTAGCCCTAAAGAAATAGTCCGCCCCTGTTCTTTCTTAAACCAGTAGTTCTCCACTAGAGTGATTTTGTATAAAAAAAAATGCAAACAAAATACTGCTGAAGATCACTAAAAAACAGCTAGAACAGTACATAGATAGGGAACTGCCAGAAGTTTAACCAGGATTTAGAAGATATGTCAGATGAATCCTCTCTTAAATTGTGGCTGACATTGAGAAGAAAAAAAAAAAGAGTGATTTTGTATCCTAAGAGAGCTAGTGATGTCTCAGGTATTTCTGATTGTCACAACTAGGGCATGAGGTGTTTCTGGTGTTTAGCCTAAAATGCATAGGATAGACCCTATTAACAAAGAATTAGCTCATTCCAAATGTCAATAGTGCTGAGGCTAATCAATCAGCCTTAAATCAGCATTATTTTCCCTCTTATACTATTTAAAACACCAACATCTTCTCCACCTCTACCTCTCCCTTTGCAGAAGCTCACATTCAGGAAACATTAGAAGCTGAGCTAAGTGGAAAGTAAATTCAGGATTGATCTCCACACACACAGAATCTCCAAGGGACTGTGTTCCTAACTCAAGGACTGTCTCAGAATCACTTTTTCTCCCACTCTGCACAGCTTAGGAACTTCACACAGGCCAGTTCCCTTCACACTAGGCATCCAGAGTTTCTGTGGGCCTTCGTTCCAACTCGACAGTAAACAACAACAATGATATATAGATAAACAGATATGAAGAAAGAGAGGGAGAACCAAATGTAGATACAAAAAAAACCCCAACACCTTTTCTTGTTGATGGTATGTACTGTTGCACTTTCAACAAGAAAGAATTAAAGTCCAGACACATTCGGTTGGGCTAGAGATTCCGACACAACTCAGACCATGACTAGACAAGAACAGCGGAAGTAGTGAAGAGCAAGTAAACCAAGGAAAGACAGCTGTGCTCAGACTGCCATCCAATGGAGCCAGTGCCAGGCCCAAGGGTCTAAGACCAATGTTACTGGAGGACTAGGGGCAGAAGGGCATGTAGAGTAATGGATAGGAAGGACTAAGATTTGTCACACTGACCCAAAGTCTTGAAGCTAAATGTCAAAGTGATTGCAAGTTAATCTGAAGATTTGTCCTGACCAAAAAACTGTATCCTGCTTCCAACCTGAATTATCTGTTAACTTTCCTAACAAACCTCATAATCATGAATGAGGTCAATGAGTTCTATGTTGGCCATTGCAGTATTTTTGCAAATCCAATAATAGATCGGTGAGAGCCCTGGGAGGAGAGTTGGTGTTAGAATTGGTAGACATGGAACATGTCTGATCTTACAGGGATCAGTTTTATGTTGTAGATGCTATTCTCTGGATGGATGAGAACTATTCTCCCTTATGGTGTTGGTGACAGGCAGGCGATGCTGCCCCCAAGCCATCTCAGTTGCTTTTAAACTATGGAGGCCTTTATATATAATATTTGCTGACCTTTGGTTTATAAAGACAGCTGATTTTAAGTAGTGCTGTAGGCGGTTAACTAATAAAATCCATACATTTGAGGTCACTGTTACATAT
Organism: Elephantulus edwardii; assembly: GCF_000299155.1. Classification (NCBI taxonomy): domain Eukaryota; kingdom Metazoa; phylum Chordata; class Mammalia; order Macroscelidea; family Macroscelididae; genus Elephantulus; species Elephantulus edwardii. The sequence goes on along the minus strand of NW_006399911.1, from coordinate 4,739,840 downwards.
AGTTTGCATCTAATAAATCATTGGCCAGATCTTTTCATAATGCTGCTCATTCATAATGATACATGAAGCTCTTTCATAAGCCCACAGAGTGTGGAGGTGGCAGAAGCAGTGTAAGCAGAAAAGGCAAGCCCAGAAGTGTCTATTCCACTAAGAATGGTAGTGGTCAGAATCTACTGTCATTCAACTGCCATGTGGGTCCACTGTGGGCTCCCTGCCCCTCATAGAATGGTGCCATATGCCCGCTCAGCTTTGGTCTTTAAGTGCTGCCAGGCTGAGCACTTCTCAGGGGCTGTGGCTGGATTAGAGGATCTTGGATGGCACAAATAGTTAAGCACTTGGATACTGACTGAACGTTGGTACTTTAAATCCACCCATAGGTGCCCTGGAAGAAAGGCCTGGTGATCTCTTTCCAAAAGATCACTCAGGCATACCTGGGGTCTCCACGAATCCACATTGCTCACATTGTAGCTGGTTCCCTTTCTTCATTTGGGTAGTTGGATTAGCTTCTGTGAGGAAAGTCTGTAAATGGAGCCCCTTGAGCACAATCTCAGGGGTCTGGAAAAGGAGGTTGTCTGGCATTCACAGAGCATATCATTATAAGAATCTTTGGGCCAAGAAGTTGAGCCACAATGAATAGCTTTAGGAGAGCAATAACATACGGTGTTAACAAACACTGTGTCTACTTTGAGAAGTCTATTCTTTCATGTAAGGCTCTCTGATGACTTAGTGGTAAGGAATTGCACTGCCAACACAAAGGTAGGCAGTTCAAATCCACCACCCGCTCTGCAAGAGAAAGATGAGTAATCTCTTTTGGTGCAATTTACTACCTCTAAAAATCCACTGAAGGGTTTGCAACAGTACACAACAACAATAACAATTTTTTTTTCACTCAGCTCACTAATGCCTAACATTTTTATCTTTACGGCTTCCATTTCATTTTTAACAACTTCCAGTTGTCCTAGATTCATACTTCATACATCCTATGTTCCAATTGTTATTTGATGTTTTCAGCTGTTTCTCCTCTTGCCCCATTTTGAGTGCCTTCCAACCTGAGGGACTTAGCTTCTGGCACTATATCCAACAGTGTTCTTCCATTGTCCATAGAGCTTTGGAAGGTTATTTCAGAAATGGATGGCCAGTCCTGCTTTATAGTCTGCCTTTCGCTGGAAACTCTGCTGAAACGTGTCCACCAGGGATGATGCCACTGGAATTTGAAATACCAATTGCATGGCTCCCAGTGTCACAATAGCTTACAAACCATCACAATACAGCAAACTGACAGGCCTTCTAGGCATTAGTCAGCTGGGACGGACTGGTATTGGCCGTTTCTAATCAGACAATCACATGACCTACTACACTGGAAATGACAAATTGAAAAGGAATGGTGAGGCATTCATTGTCAAACAGCATTTCAAGATCAATGCTGAGTGATAAGAGCAATACTGAGTGCTAAGATACTGTGCATACACATAAAGGAAGTCCTGCTAGACTACCATTATTCACACATACGCAGCAACTGCAAAAGCCAAAGAGGAAGAAGGTAAGGATTTCTATCAACCTTTACAGTTTGCAATGGGTCAAATCTGCAATCAAGATGCATTCAGAATAATTGACGACCAGAATGCAAAAATTGAGACAAAGAAGAATGACCGGTATTAGGAAAATATGGCTTTGGTGACAGAAATAAGGCTGGGAATCAAATGATAGAATTTTGTTTACAATGAGGGATTTATTAATCACACATACTTATGACTAAGCATGAACATTGACTGTACACATGAACTTCACCTGATGGACTGGACAGAAATCAGATTGACTACATCTGTGCAAAGAGTTGGAGACACTCAATATCAGCAGTGAAACAAGGCTGGGGGCTGACTGTGATACAGACTACTCAGAAGCAAGTTCAAGTTGAAGTTTTAGAAAATTAAAACAAGTCCACGAAAACCAAAACATGGCCTTCAATATGTCCTACTTGAACTTAAAAACCATCTTAAGAATGTTGTTGTTGTTGTTAAGTGCTGTTGAGTCGTAGACAATTCATAGAGACCCTATGAACGAAAGACCTGGACACTTGTCTAAC
>NW_006399911.1:4716160-4736857 GCF_000299155.1 Elephantulus edwardii | reverse complement strand
GATGCATAACAAGTGATTGTAAAGACCATGGCCTGTATCAGATACACCTTAGTCTCCAGAGTGACACCATTGCTTTTTGGTACCCTATTACAAAGAAAGGGAAGAAAAAAAGACCAAAATGTAGGTTGGAAGATACTCTAAAACTTACAAACCAGCCAACTATGTTTCAAGGACTTCTTTCAAATGCTTAGGAGCAAGGATGTCAATTTAAAGACTATGGTAAACTTAACCCAAGACATTGCAATTTCAATTATTTCATATGCGAATGAGTAAAACAATGAATGAGGAAAACCAAAAAAGAAACCATGCCTTTGAATTCGGTGTTGACGCATACTGAGGATACCAAGGACCTCCAAAAGAATCAATAAATCTATCTTGGAGGAAGCACACACAAAATCCTCTATAGAGGCAAGGACGGAGACATTTTGCCTCATTTCCTTTGGGCACGTTGTCAGGAGGTGCAGTAAAAGAAAGGAAGTCTCTCAATGAGATGGGCTCATACAGTGACTACTTACAAAGGGCTTGGGTATGGTGGAGATTGTAAGGATGGCAAAGTTCAGATCTGCTCTTCAGAGGGTTGTGATGAGTTGTAATCGACTTGATAACACCTGACAAGGATCCTATCCCTCTTCTACTCAAGGTCCCATGGTGTCTTTGGCCAGCAAAGCCTCATACCATCCCCTCCTCTTCCTTGCCCCTCCTCTGTTCCCATGTCCCTGCCCCCTCTGGCTGGTATGTTGTTGTTGTGTGTGACATCAAGTAGGAACTGACCCTTGGCTGACCCTCCAGCAGGTTTTCAGGCAGTTTATCACACAGGAGGGGATTGTCCATCCTTCTCCCATGAAGCAGGTGGTGGATTCGAACCACGTGCCTTCAGGACGCAGCACAGCTTCTTCCTACTACTCCCAAGACCTCCCTCATCTACTCCTTCTTGCTTTGCTGACCTCAGCTTCCAAGCCAGCACTCCCTCACGGCCCCAGCCAAAGCAGCACCTGGCCACGTTCTCTCTCTCGCCTCATTTCCATCACAGCACTTCAGGCATCCTCTTGCTGACTTGCTGGTTATTGCTTCTCACCCCAACTGTGATGCCGGCTCTCTGGAGGCACGAATCTTAGACTCTTCACTCACTGCTCTATTTCCTGCACCCAGAACAGAGGTCATCACACAGGAGGTGCTTAATTATTGTTTGTAGATTAGTGAACAGCTCAGTGTACCGCAGTTCTCCAAAAAGAACCGACTGGATACTGGTTGTGAGCCAGGCTGAAGTGCTGGGGCTCAGCAACGGATCAGAACAAATCCCAGGCTCACGAGGTCACCATTCAGGGACAGACCAACGTGCATAGTTAGCACCTAATTCTCACAGGAGGACGATGAGGTGCAGGCAGCAGAGTTGCTACATGTAAGAGGCGAGCCCCAGTCTGCTCTTCCCAGATGGAAACTCACTCAGCTTCCTCCTCTGTGGAACAGGGATGTCGACAGCTCCTTCTCAGAGGGTAATGGTGAGTGAGAACCAAGTGGGCGATGTACGTAATCTACCCAGTGCCGGGCGAACACCTGGAAACGTTAGCTACTGTGCTCCTTACTCTGAGCAGGTATGAGGGCAAGTCATTGATGGGTAGTATCTGAGCCTGGACTGGCCTGGCTCCAAAGGCCATGCCCTTTTCCTTTACTCATCAGCTTCCCCAGGGAAAGGGTAAGGTCTTCAGCGTGGAGGCGGGCTCAACTTGGCAGGACCTCAGGTTAGGGGTTAGTTAGCCAACAGGTGGGGCACAGGCACGTTGTACGGGACTTGGCCTTGGCCCTATGGGAAGTGGACAGGACCAGTAACCGCAAGGAGAAGAGGTGGGTGCTCTTCAGCAGTTTTCCTTTCTTTTTATTTACTAGTGTTCATCTTCCTGTCATGGCTATGGGTCTATCCTGTTCTCTCTCTCTCTCACCTGGACTAGATTAGACATACGTAACGATCACATCAAGATGAACTGAGGAGATGATGCAAAGGACAAGGTTCAGCTGTGTTGTCCATATGACTGCTGGGGACAGGGTCCTTCCCTTCCTCTGGCATCAGACCCCCATTTCTTTTAGAAAGCCTCTCCCCTTCTCAGTGTTCTGGTTCAAGTGATGATGGTTCTCTGTGGGTTCAGGGAGCACCTCACTCAGACCTAGTCAATAAGCTTATTTGGTCCTTCTGCTCATGGTAATTGGGTCAAGAATTACCATGAGCTGGTCACATGGCTCAGCTCACCCTAAGAATGTTCTCAGTCAGTAGAAGAGGAGAAGTTCTCCCTCTGAGGCTGGCTCAGGGTCCGAGCTGCTGGCCGTCAAGTTGGCCCAACCATAGGAGAGAATGAAGGACACTGAGTCATGAATAAGGGCATGTGACCAACAATATCTTCTAAACACATGAATGTCTTTTGAGCCTAAAGTCTGATAAGACCTTTAGACCTTTGCACTTGACTGAAGTAACTCAAACAAGATCGTGTGTGTCTTTAAGTTGTTTTGATTTGGGTTTCTTTTGCCTGCCACCAAGTTAACTCATAAAGTTTTGAGTGGTGAAAGTTCCAAAATAGTTGCCTGGAATAGATCCTTGAAATCTGAGATTACAGAATATTAGAACTACCTTGATGATACAACTGTCCTCTCAAATCACTCACGAAGAAAGAGAAGTGTGAGCAGCCTAAGACCACAAGGACTGGCCACAACTACCAGGAAGCAATGTCAGGAACCTGGCCAGAGAAGAGAGACAAAGAGGACAGTGGAGAAGAGACGAGTAAGAGCACACCTGGGTTTTAATCTAAAGAAGCCAGAAGCCCGGATCAGCAGATTTCCAAAAGGGTCATCTAATTGCTGTCAAGTTGGTTTTGACTCATAACTGACCCTCTGCTTGGTCTCCAAGCTCTAAATCGCGTGAAAGTAGAATGCCCGTCTTTCTCCTGAGGAGCTGCTGGTGTGTGAGAGTTGCCAGAGAGTCCCTACCCCACCTTTGGACTGCATCACCTGGGCTCCCTCTCTGACAAGGGATCATATAGCTCTTGTTGTTATGTGCCGTCAAGTTGCCTGTGGCCCATAGTGACCCTATGTTCAGCATGTCTGAAGCCTGCCCTGTCCTGAGTCAGTCTTACTGATTCCGACACACTAACCGTCATTGGCCCAGTTACTGTATCAATCCATCTAATCTGAGGTCTTCCTCTCCTGCGCTGTCTCTCCACCTTTCTGAGTGTGATATCCTTCTCCAAAGCCCTGTCCCTCATGGTCACATGCCTAAAGTATGTGAAACAGAGTTTCAAAGTTCTAGCCTCTAAGGAGAAACTTCGTTCCATCCTTGGTTTCAGTCCCACTCACGGAATCTATCTCATCGAGGGTCTTTCTCTCCTGTGCTGTCCCTCCACCCTCCCAATCATGATGTGCCTCTCCAAGGATTGATCCTGCCTTGCAACATGTCCCGACTATGTCAGACAGTGCTTCAGAGTCCTTGCCTCCAAGGAACGCCTGGTCTCACCCTCTTCAGGATTAACCTGTTTGTTCTCCTAACAGTCCATGGTATGTTCAGTATTCTTTTCCAGAACCACAACTTGAAGGCATTAGTTCTTCTTCTGTAATCCTTAGTCATTGTCCAGCTCTCTGATGCATACCAAGTAATTGTGAAGACCTGGATCAGGTGCACCTTAGTCTTTAGACTGACATTGCTGCTCTTCAGCACTCTGAAGAGGTCCTTGACAGCAGATTTTACCAATGCAATTTGGTTTTTTTTTTCCTTTCCTGTCTGCTGGTGCCAGGAGTGTTGATTGTGGAGGCGAGCAAACTGTAATTGTTAGGAATGTCAATCTCCTCTCCATCCATCATGGTGCTGCCAATTGGACCAGTTGTGAGAATCTTTGTTTTCTTGATGTTGAACTTCAATCACTTCAGGTCTTCCTTAGACCAGCAATTCATCCCAAGCACCTTTTGTATTAGATAAGAATAAGTCAATCACTATCTTTGAGTTGACAAATCCACAGTCATCTCCCCAATTCCGTGTACAATGAAACAAATGGTGCCTGGTCCTGGGTCAGCCTTACAATCACTGTCATGTCCAAGTTCACCTTGTAGTTATTGCACCAATCCAATGCACTGAGGGCTTCTACTTCACCTAGAGTAATACCTCCCTCCAGCAATCAATCCCTACTAGCAATATTTCCAAAGCAAATTATTTGAACAATGTTCTATTGTGATCAATAAGATTGTCATTGGCTAATTTTTGGAAGTAAAACACCAGGTTTTTTTTTTCACTGAGTTTTTTTTAATCTGGAAATTCTGCTGAAACTTGTTCATGGGTGGCTCTTTTGGCATTTTTAAATGCCAATGATCTCACTTTCAACATGACAGCAATACATACGCAAACCCATCACAGTGCCACAAATGGACTTATAGGTAGTGATTGATGAGAATAACTTGGCTCTAAGAAGAAATGGTAGTTCCGCAGTCATACAGAAAGTTAACATCAGATTTGTGGTTAGAAACTGGATCCGCATTTGACACCTTTCTCCCTGCCCTTAGGTCTATTTGCAAACTATGGTTCCTCTGTGTTACAGACTCCTCAGTCTTTCTCTGCTAACAGTTCCCACGTTCACTCCCAGGTCACTGGAGTTGAGAGCTCACTTCTCCATGTTACTGTCAACAAATCACATTGCAGATCCAAACACCCACTCAGGACCACCTCACTAGTGACCCGTGCCACAGCTGATCTGGGTACCTGCTTTCATTACCCCCAACACGGGGTATCCAGGACCCAGTACAAGGTCTGGATTACACAGACCATGGATGTAAAGTTCGAAGCCTTCCGGGGACAAGCAAGGATCCTGGGCCAGGCAGGTTTTGTAGTGCAGTGAACCACCTCAGAAACTAGTGTCTGAAAATAACCACCCTTTATTTAATTACGATCTTGTGGGTCAGCAGAGTGGGCTGGGCTAGGCTTGGCTCAGTGAATCTACACCGGGCTTGTCCATTCCTCCAGGGACAATTGTGCACTGGCTGACTGTAGTCCTGATGAGAATGACGTCAGTAGACACCGCCTCTCTCTGTTCTGAGTCTCCACCCTCCAGCAGGATCCCACGGGTTTGTTCACAGCACCCTGGGAAGAGTTCCAGAAGCAGGAGTGAGAGCGTCCCTCAGAAACTTTAACAAATCTTTATTCAGTCTAATTTTGAACAAAAATATGATTAAAGACCAGATCCAGCCCAGAGCTGCCAATGTAGCCCTCTGTAAGATGCAGCTAATGAATTTCTTTGAGGGGAATATGAATGAAAGAGCTTCCTATTTTAAAAGATGCTTGGAGACTTCTGATAGTGCAATTTGGCAGACCACATAACATTAAAAAAAAATCTCTGCTACAAACACAGAAATAGTAGATGAAATATAACAAAAAGTCCTTTAAAGGTAGGGAGAACTGGCAAAAAATGGGGGGAGGAGATCATCAAGATCTGTAACAGAAACCAAAAGAAAGCAGTATGGACAGACACTAACTTATTCTTAGTTTTGGTCTATGAAGGGCAGATTTTTGTCTCAGAAAAGTACAGTTTGGGATTTCAACATCTAATAGAAGCAAGTATAAGAGCTGTGGCCTTAGATGTACATGAAATTGAAGTTAAAATCCACCATAAAGGAAAAGGCCCTCTATAAAGCTTTCATCCATTCCTGATATTTATCTCAAACTATATGTGCAAAACTGTGTCTGGTGGCTTAGGGATAAGGAGTTAGGCTGCCAGTCTAAAGGCTCATGGTTCAAACCCACCTGCTGCATTGTGGGAGAAAATGGTCTATCTCCTTCCATGCCATTTAATGCCTCTGAAAATCCACTGGAAGATCCGTTATGTTGGTTCTGACTCGACAGTATTGAGGTTGGTAACAGCTTCTGTTTGCTTGGCTCCACAATCAACACTCTTGGTACCAGCAGCCAGGAAATCAAAAGATCCATTGCATTGGGAAAGTCTACTGTCAAGGACCTCTCTAGAGTACTTAAGAACAACGTCAGTCTGAAGACTAATGTGCGCCTGATCTAGGCCATGATCACTCTTCTCCAGCACCATGGCTCAAAGTTATCAATTCTTCTTCTATCAGTCTGATGCATAGCAAGAAATTGCGAAGGTCATGGCCTGGATCGGGTGCACATTAGTCTCTAGACTGACATCGTTGCTCTTGAGTACTCTAGAGAGGTCCTTGACAACGGATTTTCCCAATGCAATTCATCTTTTTAGGAACAGCTGTTGTTACATTGCTTCTCAGTAGACCAAATGGGGAGGGAACCTCCTTAGATGATCTGAATAGATGCAGAATAAGCACTTGCCATGATCTACTCCCCATTCAGGTAGCTTTATTTTTTTTTCTATAATTATATTTTATTAATTTTCATAAACATTTACAGACATTTTGGGCTTCCACTCATTCATTGTTGCACTATTCTCTCTACCCTCCTCCCAGTTTGTTCTTGTCCAAATGCCACAGTGCTTGTCAAAGCCAGTTCTGATTAATCTTCTTTGTCAGTGTATCCTTTGCCATTCCCTATCACTCCTCCCTGAGAGAGACTTCACCCTGAGTCATAAGGAAAAGGGGACGGCGTATTCTCTTAGCTACTTCCTGCTAAAAAGGGACGCTGTGGGTTTCAGGGTGAAGATCTTCTCTCACTACTCTAAAGGGCCCCTTTGGCAGTAGGAAACACATAGACTATTATGGAGATTGATTTTGGAATTCAGATGCACTCTTATTGATTGTGCTTGGCTGTACATGTACATATCCTTGAAGATGTATCATGGGGGTGTTGCAACCTAGAAGACACAAATTTGACTAACAAGTTATAAGTACATGAGTCCTAAAATTATGAAAAAGTAAAAGAAAAGATTCTTTTATTGTTTTACAAACCCTCCCCCAGGTCCCCTCCACCATGCAGCCCTCGCTCTAGTCTCCTGTGATGACAGAAATACCCAGTTACATCTCTCTTTTAAATGGTTCTCTCCCTCCTCTGTTTCAGTGCAGTATACATTATTGAACCCATCTTACTCAGTCTCTCCCCAACCCCAAGGACAGTCCCATTCTACAACAGTGGCATCATGTAATATTTGTCCTTTTGTGACTGGGATATTTCACTCAGCATAATGTTCTCCAGAGTCAACCATTTTGAATAATATTGCATGAGTTCCTTGTTTTTTAATGCAGCATAGTATTCCATTGTGCGAATATACCACAGCTTCTCTAGCCATTCGTTTGTTGATGGGCACTTAGGTTGTTTCCAACTCCTTGCTATTGTGAACAAAGCTGCAATAAACATGGGTGTGCATATATTTGCTTGGATGTCAGCTATGGTCTCTTCAGGGTATATTCCCAGTAGTGGAATTGCTGGGTCAATTCAGGTAGCTTTCATTCTATTGTTCACAGAATCTTTGAAGTTATGAGTCAAGGGCTGACTTGGAGCAGTTAACAACATGACAAAAGCTTAACAAAAGAGAACTTTCTTAGTGAAAACCCTACAAAGAGGTCATAATTAAAAATTAAATATCAAATGTTTTTCTATAAAATTGGGAACATGACAAGGACATCCCTTATTACCACATCTATTCAACATTATGCCAAAAATTTCAACATCAAGAAAATAAAAATCCTCATCACTGGATCAACAGATAAATTGTGACAGATGGAGAAAAGATTGAAATTGTCAACAGTTTCATTTTACTTGAATCTACAGTCAATACCCAGAATAACAGCAGTCAAAGAAATAAAAATATGTGTTGCATGAGGGGAAATCTGCTTCCAAGGACCTCTGACAGTTCAAAAAGAGCAAGGATATAAATTTAAAGAGTACAGTGTGCCTGATCTAAACCATCATATTTTCAATTTCTCATCTGCAAGTTGGGCAATGACTAAGGGTGGCAGAAAAAGAATTGATGCCTTTGAATTGTAGTGTTAGAGAAGAATATCAAATGTATCACGGACACTAAAAGAACAATTAAATATATCTTGGAGGAAGTGCAGTTAGGTGTTCTTAGAGGCAAGGATGGTGAAGCTTCATCTCACACATTTTGGGCATGTTGTCAAGAAGGGCCATTGGTTGGAAAAAGACATCATACTGGGGAAGGTAGAGGATGAGAGAGAGAGGAAGACCTTGGACAAGGTGGATTGACACAGTGACTGTAACAAGGGGCTCAAGCTTATCAGAGATGGTGAGGCTGAAGCAGGATAGAGTAAGGTTCAGATCTGTGGTTCACAGGGTTCCTATGAGTCATAGTTCACTTGATGTCACCTAACAACAATGTGCATAGAAAAGCAAGAGACAATATTAACTATATCAGGATTGGGAAAGCAGAAACAAAAATTGTCATTGTTCACAAATTACGAGATTACCTACATTGAAAAGCCTAATGTAACTAACAAGAGTTGAGCAAAGTTGCTTGGTACAAGATCAAAAATATAAAAACAAATTTTTTTTCTTGGCACAGTGACAATCAGAACGTTTTAAATAAATAAAAGACACCAATAACAAAATGTATGATAATAGGGGAGGGATTCTAAGAAAAGATATGTACAGGTTTTTATGGTGAAAGTTACAAGACATTCTTTAAAAAAATAAAAGAAAAAATTCGTGTTGAGAATATTTAATATCATAAAATGACAATTCTCTCAAATTCATCCATAAATTTAATTTAATCTCAATTAAAATCTCAATAGGGAATATTGCAGAACATGACAAACTCATCCTAAAATTTACATAGCTGAACAAAAGGATGAAGAATAGCTATGATATTCCTGAGCAGAAAGCTATAAAAGTGGGAGACTCGCTGAAACAATTACAGTGTCTACTACCAAGTTCTAGTAATTAAAACAGTGAGATATTGCAGTGAGTCAAAGAAAGCAAAATATAGAATGTAGAATTCCAGTGTAGACCCTGACATGACATGAAAGAACTATATCTGTGGAACTATATACTAACTGTGGAAAATGTGGTAGGGGAAAAATAATTATGACCAAAAAAATATTAAATCCTTCATTAAAATCAAGCAGGAGTGGCATCCACTTCCTAAAGAACATGCCTTTGGAAACTCTATGAACTTTGAGAAAAGACAATAGTTACAGAAAAGCTTCAGATCTTTCGTTCAGAGGGTCACTATGAGTTGTGCTTGACTTGACGGCAGTCAACAACAATAACAACAATCAAACTAAAAATACCATATAGGCGACAGAATTAAATGATTTTAAAACCCAACTATACCGCTTATAGAATAAGCAAGAAACTGACTGAGGTGCACCTGATCCAGGACACAGCTTTCCTGGAAAGGGTTAAACCGGGTGGCTCCTTGGAGGCAAGGATTCTGAGGCTCCGTCTAGCATACTTTGGACATGTTGTGAGGAGAGACAGGTCCTTGGAGAAGGACATCATGCTTGGGAAGGTGGAGGGATGGCGCAGGAGAGGAAGGCCCTCTATGAGGTGGGTTGATTCAGTGACTGGGATAATTGGGATGGGAGTGTCAGAGACAGTGCTATTGGCACAGGACAGAGCAGAGTTTAGGGCTGTTGTACATAGGGTCGCTATGAGTCGCAAGCGACTCGACGGCACATAACAACAACAACTATGCATCAGGAAGCTGGACAATGACTAGAAGGAAAATTGATGCTTTTGAGCTGTGGTGCTGGAGAAAAGTATTGAATATATCATGGACTGTTAGGAGAACAAATAGGTTTGGCCTGGAGAGTGTGAAACCAGATTGCTTCTTGGAGGCAAGGATTCTGAAGCTCTGTCTGACCTACTTTGGACATGTTGCAAGGAGGGACCAGTCCTCGGGGTGGGACATTATGCTTGGGAGGGTGGAAGGACAGCTCAAGAGAGGAAGATCCTCGATGAGATGCATTGACTCAGTGACTGGGTAATGGGGGTAGGTGTGTCAGAGACTATAAGTTTGGCTCAGGATAGAGCAGAGTTCAGAGCTGTTGTACATAGAGTCGTTATTAGTCCCAGGCAACTTGATGACACATAACAGCAACATCTTTATGAATGCAGGTGTCAAAATATTTACTAAAAATCATAAACTAAAGGAAATAATTGATAATTTTTATTACCTTGAAATCTAAAACTTCTGTAAGACAAAAAACACAATAAAGAGAATGAAAAAATAAGCTATATATACACTGAGAACAGATATTTGTTATGCATGCAACTGCATATTATTCAGATGATGATGATTATTATATGAAATATATGAAGAACTGCTACAAATCAAAAAGAAAATGCCAACAGAAGAATGAGCGAAAGATATAAGCAAGAAATTCACAGAAGAAAAAGAAGAAGGATTCACAGAAAAGTAGAAGGATGTTTGACAGGTGAAAAGATGCTCAATGTCAAAGATAATCAAAACAAAATTTACTGCTATCAAGTCAAGTGCACTTTAAAGAATCATCCCCATCTAGTTTCTACAGCTGTAACTCTTAACAAGAGCACTTTATGATAGGCTGGTCCAAAGGGAATGGTAGTCCTTTTGGATTCAAAAGCCACACCGCTCTGGTGGTTCAACTACACCAGCAACTTGACCAGAAAAATATGAGCAATCTCTTCGCAAGTGATTTACAACCTTGGAAACCAAATAAAGGGTCAGCTGTGAGTCAGTTGTAACTCAACAGTAATGAGAGGGAGAGAAATCTTAATAAGAGGAGACTGCCAATGACTCTGGTGGAGCCACTGGAGGATTTTAACTGTCTTGGATGAATAGGCTTTTGGTTAGCTTTATAACACACTACAGGGTGCTCTCTTGGCTTGCAAGTAAGGAGTTGCACTGTCAGTCCAAAAGTTGGTTTCGATCCAGCAGGTGCTGAGCAGGAGAACATTGCACAATCTCCTCCCCTGTGATGTACAGCCTCCAAAAACCTCGGAGGGTCAGTATGAGTCACTTCAGGCACAAGAGTACTTACCAACAACAATAAATAACATGCTACGGACTAGGACACCAGATTTCCTTAGAGGTAATCAATGAGGTACAAATTTAAAATAGTATTTCATTTAATTCAGTACATATTTATTGGAGACTTAAGACAAGCATGACTAAAAATCATCAGAGTTGGTGATAAAAAAATTCTATTACATGAGTATAAGCTAATGCAGTCTTCTAAAAATAGCTAAGTTGTTGATACCTATTCCCAACGACCTAGCAATTAATGCCTACTCTTACATGAGGTTTCAATCAGTTATTCATGAAGAATGATAGTGAACACAACTGCCAATAACAACAATTACTCACACATGCGACAAGGAGGCATGTGCAAAAGTATTTATTGCAGCTTTATTTAAAACAGGAAAAAACAGCAAGGCAAAAAGCCCATCAAATCAATTCAGTCAGTGGAATACTATGCAACACTTGTACCACAGTCAAATTTCAAACATAAGGGATATTTAAAAGCAAGTTGCAGATTTTATAGCTAACATGTGATTTATGAAATGTTAAAAGGTACAAAATAATGTTCAAGAGTACTTAGAGATAATATGTAATAAAAGAATTATGGGGAACTACAAATTGAAGTTTCTGGAAAATAATAAAGACTTTGTCATTGTTGCTGTTATGTGCCAATGAGTCATTCTTAGCAACCCTCTGAACAAACAGCTGAGTCTTTCCCTGTCCTGTGCCAGCCTCATCATCTTCAACATGCCCGAGCTACCGTTATGGTCATTGTGTCAATCCATCTTGTCTAGGGGTTTCCTCTCTTTCTCTGACCCTCCACTTTTCTCAGCATGATGTCTTTTTCCAAAGACTTAGAAAACACTGAAACAACAACAATGAAAGTGATGATTTTTCAAAAAGCCATAAACAAAGTAAATTCAGCACGGTAAAGTAGGTGAAACAGAGAAATCACTAACCGCAAAAAAGAAACAGAAATAAAACCATACCTGTCAATAATTACTCTGAATGTTCATGTACTAAATGTACCAATTAAGAGAAAAACAGTAGCAGAATGAGTAAGAAAACAAGACCCATCAATATTCTGCCTACAAGAGACATCTCTTAGACACAAGGACAAAGAGTAAATATCAAAGGATAGAAAAAACATATAGCAAGAAAATGACAACCACAAAAGAGTAGCAGTGGCAATATTACTTTCTGGTAAAATATGATTCAAAACAGAAACTAGCCTAGGAGACAAGGAGGGTGTTAGATAGCAGTCAAAGACTCAATTGATCCAGAGGACATAACTAGAATTAATATCTAAATATCCAATGACAGAGGTTCAAAATACATAACTCAAATTTTATCAATTTGAAGAGTCTCTACAATAACAGTAGGAGAATTCTGATAATCAGAACAACTAGAAAGAAATCTGACAAAGGTGTATAAGAACCAAACAATACAATTAACTAACTTGACCTTGTAGACTAAGAGAATACTCTCCGCCCAACAAGAGCACAACACACATTCTTCAATGCACATGGAACATTCTCCAGAGTAAATCTTATTATGTTAGATCATAAAAGAAGCCTCCAAAAATTAAAAACCTCAAATTGCTACAAAACATATTCCAAGATCACAATAATATAACATTAGAAATCAACAATAGAGAGATTAAGCAGGGAATAAAAACAAAACAAGCACATGGAATTTAAAATAACATCTTGCTTGAACTCCACTGGATAATAGGAGAAAGAAATTAAGAAATTTCTTGAAGCAAATGAAAATAAAAACACACCATACCAAAATCTTTGAGACACAGAAAAAGCAGTACTGTGAGGTCAATTTATAGCAATAAATGCACCTATCAAAACAGAAAAAAGAATGACGATCAACACCCCTATCTTACATCTCCAAAAATTAGAAAAAGAACAAGCCAAACCTATAGTCTTCAGAAGAAAGGAAATGATGAAGAGCAGAAATTCAATAAATAGAAAACAGAAAAATAATAGAATTAGCAAAACTAGAAGTTGGTCTGAATCAATTCATAAAATTGACAAATTCCTGACAAATCTAACAAAAAAGAAAGACCACAAATTAGGATGATGAGATGAGTGATGTCACAACAGAACCAGCTGAAATTAAAAGGATAATGATAGTACACTAGGAAGAACTATCCACTGGGATGTCAAATGCCATAATGATTTACCAATATGGACAGTGTTTGGTGGAGCTCCCAGTTGTAAAACAGATTTGGAAACAGGAGTGGCATCCACTTCCTAAACCACATGACTATGGAAACACTATGAACGGAGAAATGACGATAGTTATAAAAAGGCATTAAGTCCTTTGTTCATAGAATCGCTATGAGTCGTGCTCGACTCACGACAATCAACAACAAGGAAGAACTATACTCCAATAAATTTAAAACCTAGAGGAAATTGACAAATGTTTAAAAAACATCATTTTCTACCCAAGCTAATACAGACAGAAACAGAACATTTGGCTTTGGTGACAGAAGTGAGACTGTAAATCGCATGATAAACTTTTGTACAGTTGATAATTTATTCATTGCAAATATGTTAAAACAACAACAACAAAACATAAATGACAGCATGGACTTCACCTAATGGAATACACAGGAATCAGCTTGACTACATCTACATAAAGAAATCATGTTGTTACTGTTAGATGCCATCAAATTGACTTCAACTCATAGAGACCCTATGAACAACAGATGTGATCTTTGCCCTATTCTGTGCCATCTTACAACATGCCCCAGCCTGTTGTTACAGTCACTGTATCAATCGATCTTGGAGTTCTTTCTCTCTTTCTCTGACCCTCCTCCGCTTTTCCCAGCATGATGTCTTTTTCCAAGAATTGGCCCCTCCAGACAACATGTCCAAAGGGTGTGAGATGAAGTGTCATCATCTTTGCCTCTAAGGAGTACCTTGGCTGCACTTCCTCCAAGACGGACTTGTTTGTTCTTTTGTCAGTCCTTGGAAGAATTGATGGAGGAGCCTCAGTATCAGCAGTCAAAGTGAGGCCAGGGACTGACTATGGAATAGATCATGTGCAAGTTAAAATTGAGGTTGAAGAAAATGAAAACAAGTCCGCAAGACCCAAAATATGACTTTGAATGGATTTGTCACATTGAACAGGAATGCCCAAAGACCAAATGAGTTGTGGAATAACATCAAGCACCACCTTCTACTGCACAGGATGGGAAGACATACAAACATACATGTGCTGTGCAAAGCCTGTCCCTCCCGTCTGGCCCTCCGCCAGGCTCAGACCAGACCACCCTCCAGCCTCAGAAAGGCCAGATCCTACAGTTTCCACCCCCAAAACTTATAGGTGCACAAGGCAGAATTAGGCACCTTGGGTGGTGTTTTCTGCTCCAGAGAGAAGCCTCCCAGATTGCTGCCTGCCAGGACCCCACTAAAGAGATAGGGGCCTTTTAGTGGAAACCCCGGGTATCTGGGCTGGTTCAACTAATCCCGACAAAGGATAACAGATCTCTAATTAATTCTCCGAATCTGACGGCAGCTCAAATGCCAGCCAGTCTGCCCGCCTTAATGAGTTTAATCGACTGGACTTGATGATTTTATTTGAAACCTAGGGCCGCAAATTAAGCTCTTAAAAATGCACTTGAACTTGATTGGCAGCAGTAATCCCAACAAAGTCTGTTTAATCCTTGGGCCGCACAGGCAGGGGCAGCCTACAGAGCCACGCTGGCTCCAGAGGGCCTGCACCAGAGTCCCCAGCTCCCCACAGGTGGAGGGAAATTGTACCCTCTTCCTCATCTCTGAGGGCAGGGTTCCCTCTGCCGTCTGTCATTAGACCCGGTAGGGAGGCCAAGGAGTTAGGGGTTCTTTGTCCCATCCGTGTTGCCTACCAATTTAACTCCTATGTGCTCTACAAATCCAGCCCAAGAGTTTTCTGTCTTAGGGAGTTTCCTAGGACAGAAAAAAAAAATCTTTGCTCACATTTTTTTGGCCACAGTATGATTATGGTCCCACTGATGGTTCCTATGTTCCTCCTGTCCACCTGCTCCCAGCAGACAGAGGGTTCAGGGTAACAGTCCCAACCCCACCCTACTCATGGGTGTTCCTCAGCCTCCAGCCATGAAGTTGTTGCTGGAGGTCAACTCTACATGGCCCCAAGATTCCTGTATCCCTGTGGTAGATGGACCACAGTTGTCTTTTGTGTCTTGGCTAGCCTGTAACCTGCACAGGCCAGTTGAATGGGATGAGCATGCCACTGAGTCACTTACAACTCCTAGTGACCATATATATGTACAACAGCTCCGAACTCTGTTCTATCTTGAGACAATTTCATTCTCTCTGACACATCTACCCTCATTACCACAGTCACAGACCTCCTCCAGAGTCTTCCTTTCTTGTGCTATCCCTCCTTTCTTTCAAGTATGATATCCCTCTCCAAGGACTGGTCTCTCCTTGCAACATGCCCAAAGTACGTGAGTCAGAGTTTCAAAATCCTTGCCTCCAAGGAGCAGCCTGTTTTCACTGTCTCCAAGACAGACCTGTTTGTTCTCTTAGCAGTCAATGGTATAGTCAATATTCTTCTCCAGCACCACAGTTCAAAGGTATCAATCGTTCTTCTGTCATCCTTAGTCATTGTTCAGCTCTCTGATGCATAGCAAGTAATTGCAAAGACTATGGCCTGGATCACATGTACCTTAACCTCTACACTGACATCATTGCTCATCAGGACTCTAGAGAGGTCCCTGACAGCAGATTTTCCCAGTGCAATTTCTTTTTTTATTTCCTAGCTTTTGATACGGAGAGTGTTGATTGTGGAACCAAGAAAGCTGTTAACAATCTCGGTCTCTTCTCCGTCTGTCATGATGCTGCCAATTAGCCCCGGGGTGAGAATCTTTGTTTTCTTGATGTTAAGTTTCAATTCATATTGGAGGCTGCAGTCCTTGACCTTCACAGCAAATGTCTCATGTCTTACCCAGTATCGGCAAACAAGGTTGAGCCCACTCATTCCTGGGTCTCTCCCACAGCCCCTCTACCTACCAGGGAGCAAGCTTGGGAGACTCTCTTGAGAGTAGAGGTGACTTGGAATACAGCCAGGTCATCCGCTGAGGCCAGCCCTGCCAGCAGCACGGCACACAACACTCCTTCCCATTTAGACTCTGTTGAGTCCTCGCTAACCCCGCGTCCTGCCCAGCCACAGTGGTTTCTGATTTGGGGACCAGGGTCACAGGTAATTTGCACAATCCTTGACTTAGCCACACTTTGCCAGAGTGCCAATCTGGCTTGAACGGCCTACATCCACCATCCTCCCTCAACTGTAGTCCTTTCAACCGCATTACTTTTCGTCAGAAGCTGCGCTGCAATCCCAAAAGTGCATGGTTCGAATCCACCAGCTGCTCCTATTTATTGCCTCTGAAAACCCACTGGAGGATCAGTCGTTAGTCAGTTCTAACTCAACGACAAACACAACAACCCCCTCTGGAGCCAGCCTCTTATCAGGCAAACACCAGACAAGAGTACCTAACTAAGAAAATCTATTCCTCCTAGCTAAAAAGTTCTGTTGACTATGCAAAGGCATTTGACTGTGTAGATCATAACAAACTATGGCTGACTCTGAGAAGAATGGGAATCCCAGAACACTTGATCGTGCTAATGCGAAACCTATACTTGAACCAGGAGGGAGTCGTCAGAAAAGAGCAAGGGAACACTGCATGGTTCAAAATTGGGAAGGGCGTACGCCAGGGATGCATCCTATCTCCATACCTTTTCAACCTATATGCAGAACAGATTATCCGGGAGGCTGGGCTCTATGAGGAGAAATGTGGGGTCAAGATTGGTGGACGATTTATCAACAATCTGCGTTATGCAGATGACACAACCCTGCCTGCTGAAAATGAAGAGGACCTGAAGCACCTGCTGCAGAGGGTCAAGGACTGCAGCCTACAATATGGATTAAGGCTCAATGTCAAGAAGACAAAGATTCTCACCAATGGACCAATTGGCAGCATCAGGATGGATGGTGAAGAGATTGAGATTATACACAGCTTTAGTTTGCTTGGCTCCATAGTCAACAGTCTTGGCACCAGCAGCCAGGAAATTAAAAGGCGCATTGCCATGGGAAAGTCTGCTGTTAGGGACCTCTCCAAAGTACTGAAGAGCAACGGTGTCTCTCTGGAGACTAAGGTGCGTCTGATAGAGGTCATGGTCTTCGCAATCACTTGTTATGCATCAGAGAGTTGGACAATGACCAAGGAGGATAGAAGGAGAATTGATGCCTTTGAGCTGTGGTGCTGGAGAAGAGTATTGAGAATACCATGGACTGCTAGGAAAACAAACAGATTTGTCCTGGAAAGGGTTAAACCGGGTGGCTCCTTGGAGGCAAGGATTCTGAGGCTCTATCTAACATACTTTGGACATGTTGTGAGGAGAGACCAGTCCTTGGAGAAGGACATCATGCTTGAGAGGGTGGAGGGACAGTGCAGGAGGGGAAGGCCCTCTAGGAGGTGGATTGATTCAGTGACTGGGATAATTGGGATGGGAGTGTCAGAGACAGTGCGATTGGCACAGGACAGAGCAGAGTTTAGGGCTGTTGTACATAGGGTCGCTATGAGTCGCAAGCGACTCGATGGCACATAACAACAACAACAACAGCTGAAAAGTGCTGGACTTGGGTTCAGATTAAACCACCTCCTCCCTAGAAATGAGTTCTGCAGATCCAGAGTTTGGGGTACTCACTACACAGCATACATAATTGCACACCCACACTCTTGTGCTCACTCATAGATACTTGGACACAGCCACCACACACGTACTTTGAATAGATTGGGGAAAACAAGATGTCCTTTTTCTGCACTACAGATATATTCACAGACACTCACGTGAGCCCCCAAAAGTGTACAGGCTCCCTGAGTTTCCCTATATTTGGTCCTGAAGTAGCTGCATTCTTCATGGGACATGTGTGAGCATATGATGTAGGGGACCCCATCCAGGACAATGACCAAGTAGGTTGGGGGTGTGAGGAGTAAAACCACATCCTCACACAGGCCCAGACCTGAGACAAGGGTTCCCGTGCAAGTTTTCTGCTTGAGGTGAATCCCAGGAAGCCTTGGGAGCAGAGGGTAGGGACTGTAGAGAAATGGAGCAGCAAAGGCAGGCTATCCAAAGGGATGCCATCGCGTGAGCAGGGGCTACTGGCAGCTGAAGCCTGGAGCTAATAAGGGCCCTCAAGGGATCCGGATTGCTATCAGTCAACTCCCCTTACCTGACACCACTCTGCAGGGAGGAGTCAGGACCATAGTCATGGGAGGGGCGTGCACTGATGTCATTTCCTTCTTCTTCCGCTTATAGTAGATCCCCGAGAGATTTTCCCAAGCTGAAGAGCTTGCAATGCGCCCTGTCATCCATGGGAAGGCAGGAAATGTTTTTCATTCTATTCCTCTGTCCACCGTGCACTGTCTGCCCAGCTACCTCCTGAGGCTTCCCTCTCTGAGCCCAAATGGGTATGTATAGAAAATATGCAGCTCTCTGACAAAAGAGCTCATTTACCCATATGGCACATGGTCACAGTGCACGGTCCATGTGCCAACATAGTTCTGCACCATCGTCCTTGCCAATGAGTTTCTGAGACTGAAGAACTGACCACTGGGAATTTGATGAGATTGGATTGTCTGAGAAATGGGCTCCAGCCTCCACCCTTCACCTGACTGCTGAAATAACCAGGAGTGTGAGCGCTAGTCCCTGGTGCTCTGCTCACACGCGTCCCAGTGCACCCTGGGGGTTATCATCAATATCAGCACCCAGCCTGCCATCTTCCTGCCTCTATCTAGAATGCGCCTACTTTCCCTGCGTCCATCCAGCAGCTATCTTGCCCATCCACTGCTTTCTCTCATCTGCTTACTTTAGATGAGGCAGGACCTCTGCGGTGATCACACGTTGGCGTGGGAGAGAGGCCAGGTTGTAGTCCTAAGGAGGTAGGTGGGCCCACAATGATGGGGTCAGGGAGAAAACTGACCACTGGGCAGTCACAGGTGGAGGTTCCCATCTCTGAGTGCACTTCCGTAACATTCTTTAAATGGGTGTATCTCTTCGGGCTTACTGGAAAGGAAGAACCCAAATCACTCAAAAAAGAATCTGCTTGGAGCTGCAAGGCATAAGAGCAGGAATCGCCTCACTCAGTGATTCCAAGCAGCCTCAAGTCCGAGAGTCACTGGCTTCTTCTGTCATCTAGGTTGGCTGTGTTGGGTGTCTGGATCCACACAAGAGGGAGGCAGTGCTGTGGGTTCAGAGAGTAGTAAGAAGGTGAATGAGTAGCAGATGCACAGTACAGCTGTGGAGAAGTAAGAAGACCAGTCGCCCACACGCCGTGGGGACCCAGGAAGCTCAGCGAGCAGAACAGATAGGACTGAATCCTGGAGAGGGTTATAGGACATCGGGCTTCCTTAGGACACGCTGGGGAGAGCACTGGCAGCCCACAGCCGTCCTCCAGCCAGAAGCAAGAAACAGTGTGGCTAAGGAGTCAGGTCACTGTGTTTTCTGGAAGCTTCCTATTTGGGGCTGGAATGTGTGATTTTGAAGGAAGATTGTTTTGGGATGTCACTAACAACTTTTTAGCTCAACCCATTCATATCGTTGTATTGATGATTTGATGTATGTGGTGGTGGTGGTGTTTTTTTTACTTGCATCCTTGTTTTAGTTTATCATCTTGTCTCTTTCCTTCCTACTTTTACCTGTTTTCAAGATTTTAGGTGACTTCTCCCAGGCAAAGTCTAATTGAAAGTATTGCTCTTTAATTCTCTTTTCACATTAATTTTTGTATTTTTCTTATAACTTTTTAGCCATTAATCTTCAGTTCAATCCACAGGTTTATCTACTTCAAAATTACTTCATAGAAATTAACTTTCTCCTTATCCTTAATCTCTTCTCTTTTGTGTTCTCAGGCTGCAGCCTGGTATCTCATTGGTTTCTTGCCTTTCATTTCTTTATCTTACATCTCATTTTCTTATCTCTTCCTATTTTTTTAATATTATAAAGTTCCCATCTTGGTTAGGTTTCCTTAAATCTCTTGTTTCAAAATCTTATGTCATACATTATAACAATATTAATCCTTTTAATGTTATGATTAACGCCTTATTTTAATCTCCTCTCCCTTCTCTTTATGATTATATTCTAATTTGTAGCTTCCTTCTTTATATGTGTCATTAGTCCCACGACAAGTTTTTACAGCAGCAGACAGGCCGCGTGGCTGTAGGCCCAGGACTGTGCTGACAGCCAAACTCCAGGGATGAAGGAAGGCTGCTTTTATCTCAACAGTGTTTCCTGCTGTGTTCTTGGATGTGTGTGTAAAAAATAAAAATTTTTACAAAGTGTGGTAATTCATACCAAATTATTAGCACTGATTTTTTTTTAATAAAAAGGTCATTGATGACACATTTCTATGTTTTATCCCATGACACTCAAAACTCAAACTCATTGCCATTGGAGTGAGTCAGAACTGACTCATAGCTGACCCTCCAGCAGATTTTCAGAAGCTGCTAATTGCTGGAGAGGCCACTGCTTATCTTCCTACCTACTATCCCACTAGAACTCCAGTCATTGTTGTATATGACCTCCAGTCATCACTGACTCATAGCTGACGGTCCAGCAGGTGTTCAGATGCTGTAAATCACAGAAAAGGAAACTGTCCATCTTTCTCTCATGAAGCAGCTGATGGCTTTGAACCATGTTCCTTTTATTTGACAACACAATGCCTTACCCTCTAGGCCACCAGAGCTCCAATCTATACATTTCTTTATTATCTGAGCGTT
>NW_006399911.1:4703771-4716060 GCF_000299155.1 Elephantulus edwardii | reverse complement strand
TTTATTAAAATATTTTTATTTCAAACACCGTTAGGTTTTTTCTTTCATTATATTGTTTTTTAATACATTCTTGATGTATTCACTTTTTTATTTTCTACTAATTTATTTACAAAATTCAAATACAAATTTGAGCAAATTCTATTTCACTCATACCCCCATCAAATTGTACAACCCAATGATTAATCCTTCTCCTTCCCCTGCACATCCACATCGCTCTGCGTCCAGCCTCTCCCACCCCTCCTGGATCCTTACACTCATGCTACAATAATGGTCTTATACAATATTTATCCTTGTGGGACTGAGTTCGTTCACTCAGCATAATGCTCTCCAGTCCCTCCCAAGTTAGGTCATAATTTACAAAATCATTGCTCCTGCGGGCTGCATAGTATTCCATTGTGTGAGTGTACCATAATATTAAAAAAGAAAATAGCTAGGTCCTCCATGACAGTTTTCAAGAAGCCCCTGCTTGGTGCCTCAGAAATTGACAGCTCATTTGAAATCATCTTTCCCAAGGGGGAAAGGAGGTCAGTGCCATCTCTTGAATTGGCTGCAACTTTTCCTTGAAAGTAACCAAAAACTCATCCCGTTTGGATGAACCTATAACACATAAGGTCCCAACAGACATTTATTAATAAAGTCCTTCAGAAAAACCAGGAGGGAATCTTGGTCAGTGTGGGCACCCCACTCCTCTGCTCAGGGACCCTTGAAGACCTTCATGTCTGGGCTCCCAAGGAACTGAGAAGCCAAACTCCTCAAGTGAGAAGACACACAAAGGAGCCCAGATGACAAGAACTAGTCCCTGCCACCTGCCACGTAATCCTTAAATGAGTCATGCCTCAAAGTAAATGATGCTGAGGTTCTTCTGAGGTGAAGAAAAAGGGGAAAGACTGTTGAGTAAGCAATCGCCAGTGACGACATAAATTATATACAATTCTAGCAAGTTTACAACACACTTCATGGTTTACACAGCATTCTACAACTCGGGAATAAAAACACTTTGCCCCTTAGCAAGCATTGGGAAGTTTAAAAATCAAGCCAATTTCTTCAATCAATCCTCCTTGCTTTGTCTGCAGGATGGGGATAAGAGAGGTCTCGTTGAGTCTGGACACCCACAGCTCTTTTCTGAGCAAACTAACCACATTCCTAACACTTAATGTTGTTCATGCCTCCCAAGTGACTGCCTCTCCTGGTCACGTAGCTCTGTGGATCTGCTGGTCAAAACACTTGAGCCAGAGTCTGGCACTTAAGAGTAGGTGGGGAGCCCCATACAGGCTGAGCCTGGATCAATCAGAGTCTCTCTGGGTGTGTTGGCTCCTGAGTGGGCAGCTCTGCTCAAGAACAGAGGCGTGTGGGTCAGAGAGAGAGGAAGCTCAGCATGGTAGTCAGGACAAGGGCTGAGTACCCAGACTGTTTGGTCTAAATTATGGCAGTCCCGTTTCCCCGCCATAAAACCCTGGGCAAGTTGAGTAACTTCTCTGTGCGTCAGGTTCCTCTTTTGTAAAACTGGATGGGATGGTGACTGAAGCAATCCAGAGAACTGTTTGGCACACAGTAAGAACTCTACAAGATGTGTCATCCTAATTGTTATTTTTTTTTCAACAGGCCAGTGAGTAAATAGGCCCTCAGAGCTGGTCTGGGGTCCAAAGGGATGGGGCAGAGTGAAATAGCTGTTGAAACCAGAGACGATCCTCTGATAGTATGTGGCCCTCTGTTTCGTGTGTCCCACCGCTATGTGATTTACCCAAGGTCACACCAGAGAATGGAACAAAATAACACGGGGCTCCTGGTTCCCAGTCTATTCCCTTTCAGCAATGCCTTGGGGAAGGGGGAGTAGATGCCCTTCAGCTACTCAGTTGTACCCCAAGGAGTGGAAAAGGCAGAGGAAAAGGAGCCCTAGTGTGATCTGCTGTGAAAATGCTGCAGGAATCTGGCAAATAATAGAAATGCATTCTGTCCAGTTTGAGGGAAATGACAATTTATTGGGTGCTTAGGATCTCTAGTGGTATAGTGTGTCAATGTAGTGGGCTGCTATACAAAAGGTTGGCAGTTCAAATCCACCAGCCCCTTGTAAGACAGAAATGGAGAATTCCCCTCCTGTACAGATTTACAGTCTCAGAAACTCATTGGAGGATCTCTGTGAATCAGAACTAACTTAATAGCAGTACGTTGGGCAGATATGCTAAAAGAATCAAAGAAAGTTAAAAAGTTCAGATCTCGAGAGGTCAGCTGTGGAGATCCAGTAGCATGGGTAATTCAGGGTGTTGACATCCTGATGACATTTCCTGGCCACCCAATACTCCCCCCTTTCCACTTGAGACAGGGCCAGAATGCACACAGAATGTCGGGTTGGTGTGAATGAAATGTATGTGGCAAGATGTGGCCTCTTAAACACTGCTTCAAACTCTCATTCCCAATCTAGAGTTTGGAACCACAAGGGAAAGTGAGTTTGGCAAGGTGGACCTACTTGTCCAGAAAGACACATCTCTCCAGGTCGGAGCAGTGCAAAAAGGGCAGACGTCCCACCAGCATAACCTGCAGTGAGTTTACCCCATCCTGGTAGCTCAAGATTCTATCCAACTCTAATAAAGTGAATGCTGCCAGCTTGATCACAAATTTACCTTGACAAGATACTGACCAAGGGTTCCATTCAAAATGAAGGGACGAAGTCCACAAATGAAAAACTCTAGGAGGAAGCCCAGCAGAAGGCTTCAATACTGTTCGACTGATATCTCTCAGACATAGGAAGCTAAGAAACTCGGGGGTCAAAACAAAAAAAAAAATAAAAGGAAGAAACCCGGGGGTCAGCTAGATATCTCAAATGTGAGACTGATGAAAACTTTTTTCCTTAATAAGGTATATATTGTCGTTGTTGTCGTTGTCGTTGTATACTGTTGGGTTGGAACTGACCTATAGCTAACCCTCCAGCATGTTTTCAGAGGCAGTGAATCACACAGGAGGAGATTGCCCATCCTTATGCAGAGCAGCTGGTGGATTTGATCCGCCTGCCTTCGGAATTGCAGTGCAATTTCTTGCCACTAGGCCACAAATGCTCGCTAATAAGGTATATATTTGAAATGAATTCAGGGAGGTTTAATACCCACTTCAAGTCAGAGTGGAATCTGAGGAAGATGGGCTAGAATGGTCTGGAAGCTTTGTTTTCCCAGCCGTAAGGAGCAGACAAAGCATTAAACCTCCTACAAAGCTCTCGAGAGCCCTGTGTGTCAATTCCATCACACTGTCCACACACTGTGAACACTTCACCCACAAGCACACTTCTCAACAGGCACACGCCTTAAGGAGTTGGGATCCCTCTGGCTCCAGTCCTAGCCTCGTTACTGCTAGTTTTGTGACTTTGGACAGGCATAGCCCTTCTGGGTCTCCCTTTCCCAACCAAAAATAGGGACCAGAATCCCCACCTGACAGGGCTCTTCTGAGAGCCCAGGGCACAGTATTTCTGTTCGCTTTCCTCCTCCCCCTCCTCCTAGTGGCAACCTCAACATGGTCTTAAAGGTGGATTTCCCACCCTATTCCATTCCCAACATTATAGCTAATGTTAGATGGATCTTGGCTGAGAGCAGAGAGTAGAAGAGGAATGTCTTTCTGTGTTTTATTGACTATGCAAATGCTTTGGCGGTATGGATCCCAACAAACTGGGACTGGCTCTGAGAAGAATGGAAATCCCAGAACACTTGATCGTGCTAATGAGAAACCTATACTTGAACCAGGAGACAGTCGTCAAAACAGAGCAAGGAAACACTGCATGGTTCAAAACTGGGAAAGGGTATACACCAGGGATCTGTTCTATCTCCGTACCTTTCCAATCTATATACAGAACAGATTATCCGGGAGCCTGGGCTCTGTGAGGAGAAGTGCGGTGTCAGGGTTGGTGGAAGATCTATCAACAATTTGCGTTATGCAGATGACACAACCTGCTTGAGGAAACTGAGGAGGGCCTGAAGCACTTGCTGCAGAAGGTCAAGGACTATGGCCTTTAAAACGGGTTGAAGCTCAACATCAAGAAAACAAAGATTGTCACCATTGGGCCGATAGGCAGTGTCATGATGGATGGTGAAGAGATTGAGATTGTTAACAGCTTTAGTTTGCTTGGCTCTGAAATCAACACCCTTGGTACCAGCAGCCAGGAAATTAAAAGAAGAATGGCATTAGGAAACTCTGCTGTCAGAGACCTCTCCAAAGTACTGAAGAGCAGTGATGTCAATCTGGAGACTAAAATGTGCCTGATTCAGGCCATGGTCTTTGCAATCACTTGCTATGCACCCAAAAGCTGGACAGTGATTAGGGAAAATAGAAGGAGAGTTGATGTCTTTGAGCAGTGGTGCTGGAGAAGAGTATTGAATATACCATGGACAGCTAGGTGAACAAATAGGCTCGTCCTTGAAAGGGTGAGACCAGGCTGCTTCTTGGAGGCAAGGATTCTGAAGCTTCATCTGACATACTTTGGACATGTTGCAAAGAAAGACCAGTCCTTGGAGAGGGACTCACGCTTGGAAGGGTGGAGTCCACACAAGAGAGGAAGGTCCTCAATGAGATGGACTGATTCAATCACTGGGGTAATGAGGGTAGGTGTATCAGAGACAATAAGATTGGTACAGGATAGAGCAGGGTTTAGGGCTGTTGTACGTAGGGACACTGAGTAGCAGGTGCCTTGATGGCACCTAACAACAAAAACAACCCACCCCTGGGTGTTGATTTTCTAATGCTATGTAACAAATACTACAATTTTTATTACTTAACACAGCAATCATTTATCCTCTCACAATTCCTGTGGGTCAGAAGCCTGGGCAGTGAATTGGAGAATCATTAGGCTGAAATCATAGTGTTGGTCAGGTTATATTCTCATCTAAGGTTTGGGGTTTGGGGCGTCAAAGGTTTATCATTTACCATATCTTTCCAAGCCAATGATTAACTATTTTGTGCTAAAGTATTTCTTGTATTAAGGAGAGAAGATTAGGGTGGGATATAAATCTCACCCTACTCGAGGCTTGTATGAGCTCATGGGTCACCAATGCTAGCTCTGTCTTTTGCGGATGTCTGCTTTCCTGCTGCACTGCAACTAATAGTCTACAGCGTTCACCAGTCTCTGCAACACCAGCCTGCACACCTACATCACATGACTCATTCCCTGGACAGGTCTGAGCCTCTGAGAGACCTGAACCCACAGGACCTATAGGAGTGAGAAAAATTAACCCCAAAAAGGCACTAGTCATGTCAGAAATCATGGAGCTGGAGCCAGCCAAACATTTGGGACACTGTTGAGTCCGCACTTCTTGTAACTGGTCTGCTACTTATCTTAGCAGAACGTATTATCAACACAGGTTTGCTCACACTTTCAGTAATTGTTGACAGAATTCAATTCCTTGCTGCCAAAGGACTTCCATAAGCACTTCACTTCCAACTTTCAGTGAGAAGTCCCTCTCAGTTCCTAGAGGGTGACTTTAGTCCACGTCAGTCTCAGATAACATGGTAGTGAACGTCTTCAAACCAACAACAGACTCACTCTTCAGGATAATTTAATGTAAAGTGAAGAGTGACTCTCTCATCCCTTTGCCATATAATGACCTTGTTGTCAAGGGAGTAAAAGAAGGTGAGATACATTACGTACACCTGGGAATAGCGATCTTGGAGCCATCTGAGTATTTTGCTCACCCTACAACTCACAGATGCCTCAAATTCCTGAGAGTTCTTAATCAAGAGCTCTGAAATTGTAATTAATTATGAATTTTGCCTAGCAACTATTGCCAAGCAACCACTCAGAAAGATGCTCAATGAATTTGGTGAATGCTTCCTGATAGAGAGAAGAGAATGTGGTTCAGTGTGTGCTGAGATCCAGAGGCACTCACTGTTCAGGTCACACTGGATGACCCACTGACCAGCTCTGTAACTTTGGCATCACCATATTGCCACCCTGGATACCACGTGTTTATTGGTTAAACTGTGTCATGTCATAAGGTCCTTCTTTGAAAGGATATGGGGAAACCAAAGTGGAGCCAAGGGCTTATGATGCTTCTGGAGCCCTCACATTAAGACAAGGGATAGAGACTGAAAATTGATTGGTCCTGACACTTACCTCTTTCCTTCATTCAACACTCCCTCAGCTTCTGCTTTGTGCCTGTTCCTGTGCTGCACGCCAAAAGCTCTATCATCATTCACTCACATCCAGTCATATGTGTCAGGGACTGGAATACGGTCATATTCAAGAACCGGGAGGGCAATGGACAAAACAAATGAGTAATTATGTAGTGTGCCAGATGGCAGCGAGCTCAATGAAGACAAATAAATCTGGGAAGCAGGAGAGAAAGTTACAGGGAGGGAATGTTGTGGTTTCAAATTGAGTAGGCAGGAAAAAGCTTATGGAAAGGGGAGCTTTGAGTGAAGAACAAAGAAAGTGGGGAAGCAGAACATTCAGGTATCTGAGGGGAAAGTGTTGCAGGCAGAAGGAACAGCAAGTTCAAAAACTAGAGGAGAACCACCTGTCCTGCTTTTAAGCAGAGTGTATGTAGCACACTGTGAGAAATGTCTCTCTACAAAGTGTTCCAGATACCACAGAAGGAGAGAGCAAAGCCACGTGAGAAGAAATCATCACAGAGGTGCCAGCCACCATCCTTGCTAGGCTCTGAGGCCATAATATATCCTATAATAATAGAATAATATCCTGACTAGCCTCTGAGGCCACTCTGCTTTCTCCAGATTATATATACCACAATACAACCAGAGTATTTGTAAAACATATATCCACTACATTCCCTGAGAATATTTATCTGTTGCTACCCCCAGGCACTTGGTTAAAGTCTGTAGCCCTTGCCACAGCCTTTGATGCCCGTTTTCAGCCCTGTCTTAGGTGTTTCTCTCTCTCTGTCTCTCTCTCTCTCTCTCTCTCCTTTTTCCAGGACCCACTGCACTGTGGCCAGAGAGGTCTTCAATAACACAACAGAGGCACTTGTCCTACTCTGGTTATCCTCAAGGTGGATTCTGCCAAATAGATACCATGGTGGGAAAAGAAGGTTGTTCCCTGAAAACAGGATAGAGCCCAGAAGAGATTCTCATGGAACCTTAATTCATAAACAAAGTGACACTGCAGATCCTGGATGGATTAGTCATATAACAGCATGGTGATAATTTGTTATTCACATGAAAATAGTGAAAGGGAGCTAGATCATTGGCTCAGACCCTACACAGAAATCAATTCCTGGTTAATCAATGACCAAAATGTGAAAGGCAGAACTATGAGACTTCCAGAGGATTAGATGGTAGACTATCTTTCCAACTTTGGAATTAATAAAGTCCTTAAATAAACAGAAAGAAGTTGAAAGTAGAATCAAGCATTTTAAAATTAATAACCTCCAATCAAAAGCACTCTAAAAAAGTGAAATGGCAAGTCACAAACTGTTACAAGATGTTTATAACAGATATAACTGCAAGTGATTTAGTTCCAAAATACATGATAGACTCCTATTGTCAACTAAAAAAGAAGAAAAATGCTCGATGTGGGAACCTGGGAAAGGCCAGTGTCCACACAAATGGTGACCTGACAACAGGAAAGGTGCAGACTCCCCTGATGTCCCCTGTGCCCTCTCAGAGATCAGAGGAATGAAATTATGCCTCCAAAGCCACTCACCCTGTGACTGGCAATGTTCCCCCAGCTCCACCTGAGACCAAGCACATGACCTTCAGGATCTGGCACTGGGCAATAAGCATGGCTCTGTATCCAGACTCTCTCTGGAAGGTGGTGGGCTGTACCATGCCTCACCTGTAGTCAGCCCCTGGACCTCATATACAGTATGAGGTATAAGTATGCATCTTGTTAGAATTGTCTTCATATGTTGTTATTAGATATTCAGTTTTGCCAACACCATTTGTTAAAGAGGCTGGCTATTTTGTTTGTTGATTTTTGGGGGGGGGGGTTCTTCAGTATCACTTTGCTTATTTGGAGTCTCTCTCTTTTCCAAATACAGTTAGAGATTGCCTTTACCAACTCTTCAAAAGGTGATGATGGAATCTGAGCTGGGATTGCATCACATCTGTAGTTGTTTTTGGTAGTACTGCCATTTTCAAAATGTTAAATCTGCTTGTCTGTGAATATGGTATAGTTTTCCATTTATTTAAGTTTCTTTGGTTTTCTTGTTCTATAGTTTTCTTTGCATACATATTTTGTATCTCTTGGGGAACTCCTGGGGCATAATCCATAAGTAGTTGCATTGCTAACCCAAAGACCTCACTTCTCTGATGGTTCAACCAGACCAGGAGTTCCACGGGAGAAAGATAGGCTGTCTCCTGATGTGCAATTTACAGCCTTGGTAATATAATGGAGGGTGAGCTTTGAACAAGTTTCAACTCACTGACAATGAGTGAGTGAATCTCCGGCTAGATTTTTCATCTTTTGGGCTGTTGTTAAGTGCTTTCAAGTCAAGTATGACTCATAGTGACATTATGAACAACAGATAGGAACCCTTCCCTATTCTGTGTCATCTTAATCATCTCTGATATGCTTGATCCGATTGCTTCAGCCACTGTGTCCTCCATCTCATTAAAGGTTTTCCTCTCTTGCAGTGACATTCCATCTTCCAAGCATGATGTCCCTTTCTAAGGAACAGCCTCTTCTAACAACATGCTCAAAGTATGTGAGCTGAAGCTTTTGCTATCCTTGCCTCTAAGGAGCATTCTGGCTGCACTTTCTCTAAGGCAAATTTATTCTTTTGGCAGTAGCTATTACAAATGGAGGGAGCTCTGGTGGTATAGTGATAAGGAGCTGTGCTGCCATCCCAAAGGCATGTGGTTCAAATCCACCGGCTACTCCACGGGTTAAAGATTGGTGGTCTCCTCCCATGTAATTTACCTGCTCTGAAAATCCACAGGAGGGTCAGCTATGGGTCAGTTCTGACTTGATGATATTCAGCCATAACAATACAATTACAGATGACCTTGTTTTCCTTCATTCTTTTTCGGGGTTCTCTTGTTGCTTTAGAGGAATCTGACTATTGTTATAGATTGAACTCATACTCTGCCTCTTTGACAAATTGTTCAATTATTTCCAATCATTTTCTAGTTGAGTCTTTGACATTTTCAGTATACAGGATTATATTACACTGGGAAGTGCAGGAGATAGTTTTACTTCTTCTTTGTCAATTTGGATGCTTTTTCTTGACTTACTGCTGTGATTGGAGTTTGGATACAATATTGAATAAAAGTGGTGATAAAGGGCAACTTTGTCTAGTTCTTGTTTACAAGGACAATATGTTCAGTCTCTCTCTATGAGAGTTATTCTGTCCATTGGTTTTGTATATATGTGTAGAGTTTATCTTTCAGCATGACTTTCTTAGCCATTAAATCTGAGTTGACCATGCAGATAGCTGGGATATGCCAATAAGGCATGTTAGCCTATCCACAAGGGGATTGGCTATCTCACCATTCCACAAGAGAATTGGCCAGTCTCACCAATCTGCAAGGGGATAGGCTAGTCTCAACCAATAAATTGAGCAGCTCCAGCAGCAGATTAGACCTTCCCCACCAACAAAGAAGAGAAGAAAAAGCAAGAGACTGTAAGACACTTTTCAGGATCAGACATTCTTGCTCCAGCTACTTCAAAGCAGCAGCGACCATAGCCAAAGCAGAGGACCAGAGAGACCTAACATGAGACAGAGCTGGTTGGCTGCTATCCACCACACACACACACACACACCCCTTCCGCCCAGAAATGAAACCAGAGCTAAATGAAGAACCTTTGTCCAAGTTCTGGGGTGGGAGGGACAGGCAATATTGGCAGAACTGAGTACTTTGTAACTGACCTAAAGCCAAGAGGCTCAAAGCTGAGGTGCCTATAAGCACATTTTTGATCTGTCCTGACTGTATTCTGCTACTAACCTGGATCATAACCTTTTCACTTCCCCAGTAGAGTTCTGTGTGGTCTGTGAGCTATCACACCAGATTTTGGATCCAGTTATGCGGTAAGATTGGTGTTGAGATGAGTAGAAAGAAGTATGAGAGCATAGGGGACATGTCTGACCTCATGGGAATTGATTTTGTGTTATTGATAATGTAGATGGGGACAGTTCCCCTTTGAGAAGTTGGTAAATGTCAGACATGGCTGTTATCACTTGGCCCTTGCTCTTTTCACAATATGGTTTTAATTCTGTTGAAGAAATTAACTCTCTGTATTGTTGAGTGTCTTTTTTGAAGAATGGTGTTGAACTCTGAATTTTTTAAAATGCTTTTTTCGTAACAATTGATATAATTATGTGGGTTTTCCCCCTTTGTTTTATCAATGTGGTGGATTACACTGATTGCTTGTCATGTTGAACAAGCTTTGCATACATGGTATGAATCTCAGTTAATCATCATAAATTTTTTTTTCTAGTCTTGGATTCTATTGGCTATTTTTTTGCTGAGAATTTTTGCATCTAAGTTAATTAGAGTTTATAATTTCATTTTTCAGTGGTATCTTTCCTTGACTTTGGTATCAGAGATATGCTTACTTGAGGAGTATTGCATCTTTTTGTATATTCTGAAATAGCCTGAGTAGAATCAGTGTTAGAATTCATCAGTGAAGCTATCTGGGCCAAGACTTCTCTCAGTTGGCACTGTTTTTATGTCATCATTGTTGTTATGTGCCTCTGAGTTGCTTGTGACTCATAGCATACAACAGCCCTATACTCTGCTCTATTCTGTTATTGTCTCTGATACATCTACCCCCATTACCCCAGTCACTGAATCAACCCATCTCATCGAGGATCTTCCTGCACTGTCCCTCCACCCTTCCAAGCATGAGTCCTTCTCCAAGGACTGGTCACTCTTTGCAACATGTCCAAAGTATATTATAGTCAGATGAAGCTTCAGAATCCTTGCCTCCAAGAAGCAGCCTGGTCTCACCCTTTCAAGGATGAGCCTATTTGTTCACCTAGCTGTCCATGGTATATTCAATACTCTTCTACAGCACCACAGCTCAAAGACATCAATTCTCCTTCTATTTTCCCTAATCACTGTCCAGCTTTCTGACACATAACAAGTAATTGTAAAGACCATGGCCTGAATCAGGAACATTTTAGTCTCCAGACTGACATCATTGCTCTTCAGTACTTTGGAGAGGTCTCTGATAGCAAACTTTCCCAATGCAATTCCTTTAATTTCCTGGCTGCTGGAACCAAGTGTGTTGATTGTGGAGCCAAGCAAACTAAAAGCTGTTATATCATCCTTTTTATTTCAGTCGGTTCTATTGTGTCATCACCCATTTCATTCCTAATTCATGTTATTTGCCTCTTTTCCTTCTCCTTTGTTCAATTGCCAGTGACTTGTCAATAAATCCTTTCAAAGAACATGCTCTTAGTCTTGTTAATCCTTTCTAATTTTTCCCCTGGTTTCTATTTCATTTCTCTCTGCTCTGATCTTTAATATTTCTCTTATTTGAGGGACCACAGGATTTATTTATTGTTCTTTTGCTAATTGTCAGAAATGTTAGGTTGAGGTATTGATTTTTGTTTTTTCTTTTTGATGTTTGCGCTTATTGCTATAAATTGACCACTAAGAATTGACTTTTCTGTGTCCCAAAGATTTTGGTGTGTTGTGTTTTTATTCTTATTTGCTTCAAGAAATTTTTAATTTCTTTTACTACCCAATAGTGTTCAAGCAAGGTTTTATTTGGTTTCCATGTACTTCATCCCCCTCCCCTTATTCTTGATATTGATTTCCAATTTTATAGCAATGTGATCCAAGAATATGTTATGTAGTATTTTGATGTTAAAAAAACCCAGGCCTTAAAACCTGCTTCAAGTCACATAAGTCTTTTATTCTTTTGGCTTTTTTCCTCAGATTTTGTCATTTTTTAATAATAAATTTTTTTGTTTTAATTGCGATTTTAATGAAAATTTACAAAAATGTTGGATTTTCATTCATTGTTGCACATTTTTCTCCCTCTCTCCACTTCATTCACTTTTTTTTTTAATCTTCATTCATAGTTGCATAATTTTCTCTGTTCACCCTCCCTCCCCAAGTCATCTCTGCAATGTACCTCTCAGTTTGGACTATTGTCTTACATATAATGCCTAGTCATATATTTCTTTTAAACAATTTTTTTCCTTTATATATTCCAATACACTTCCAAAATGGCTTGCCTCCAGAAACTATGTACAAACAGTGCTCAGGCTGTTCGTTCATAGGGTCGCTATGAGTAGTCTACCACTCGACGGCATTAAACAACAATAACAATGACGATGACCAAGAGAGAGCTACGTTGGCCTAGTGGAAGGAAGCTGGGCTACCAAGCCGAAGGTGGGTGATT
>NW_006399911.1:4698328-4703541 GCF_000299155.1 Elephantulus edwardii | reverse complement strand
AGTGCTCAGGCTGTTCATTCATAGGGTTGCTATGAGTCGTCTAAGACTCGACGGCATCAAACAACAAACAACATTCCAATACAGTGTTGTTATTACCTATCCACTCTTACTATTCTCATCCCAACCTCCCACGTCAGTCCTGCTTTATAACAGTGATGTTATGCCGTATTTGTCCTTTTGTGCCTGAGATATTTCACTCAACATAATGTCCTCCAGGACCACCCATGTTGTGTAATGTTTTATTAGTTCATTATTTTTCAGTACTGCATAGTATTCCATTGTGTGAATATATTATAGTTTTTATATCCATTTGTTTGTTAATGGGCACTTGGGTTGCTTCTATCTCTTCTGGTTTTTGTTTTAAAGTCTACCAAAAAAAAATTAAATAAAACCATTGCTTTTCTGTTTTCTGTTCACTTCTGCACTTACCTTTTTAACCATATTTTTTTCCTGAAAATTGTAGTCTTTCCTTGTTCTTCTTTTTCTAGTTGTTGGATATGTTGAGTTGTTAAGGTTTTCCTTATTTTTGGTTCTTTCTTTTGTACATTTTTAATATGTGTATTTATTAATGTAAGTTGATTTCTGATTATTGCTTTTGCTATAACCTAGAGATCTGGGAATGCTGTGTTTTCTGATTTGTTTCAAAAAAATTTTCAGTTTTGTTTGTTTGTTTTACTTTTTCCAGGAGGCAATTGTGAGAGCAGAGCAAGGAAACACTGCATGGTTCAAAATTGGTAAGGGTATACACCAGGGATGTGTCCTATCTTCACACCTTTTTAATCTGTATGTGGCACAGATTACCTGGGAGGCTGGGCTCTGTGAGGAGAAATGTGGCATCAGGATTGGAGGTAAACTCACCAACAATCTAACCTTTGTTGATGACACAACCCTGCTTGCTGAAACTGAGGAGTACCTGACATGCTTGCTGCAGAAGGTCAAGGACTGCAGCCTTAAATATGGATTAAAGCTCAACATCAAGAAAACAAAGATTCTCACCATTGGGCCGACTGGCAGCATCATGATTGATGGTTAACAGCTTTAGTTTTCTTGGTTCCACAATCAACACCCTTGGTTCCAGCAGCTAGAAAATAAACAGACTAGTTGTATTGGGAAAGTCTGTTGTCAAAGACCTCTCCAAAGTACTGAAGAGCAATAAAGGCAATCTTGGAGACTAAGGTGCACCTGATTCAGGCCATAGTCTTCGCAATTACTTGCTATGCATCGGGAAGCTGGTCAATGACTAGGGATGATAGAAGGAGAATTGATGCCTTTGAGCTGTAGTGCTGGAGAATAGTATTGAATGGATGGCTAGGAGAACAACCAGGTTCATCCCTGAAAGGGTGAGACCAGGCTCCTTCTTGGAGGCAAGGATTCTGAAGCTTCATCTGACATAATTTTGAACATGTTGCAAGGAGAGACCAATCCTTGGAAAGGGATATTATGCTTGGGAGGGTAGAGGGACAGCACAGGAGAGGAAGACGCTCAAGGAGATGGGTTGATTCAGTGACTGGGACAATGGGGATAAGTGTGTCAGAGACAATAAGATTGGCACAGGATAGAGCAGGGTTTAGGGCTATTGTACATAGGGTTGCTATGAGTCTCAGGTGACTTGACAACACATAACAACAATTGTCCAGGAGTGTTCAAGCAGAGTGTTATTTTATTTCCATGTACTTGTTTTCTTTTCCTTAATCACTGTTGTTGATTTCTAATATTATTGCATTGTTATCTGATATATAGAAATATATATTTCTATACATTTTAATTTTTTGAAGCTTGCTTTGTGACCTAACATATGTTCTATTCTGGAGAAACTTACCTGTGCATTACAGAAGAGTTAATACTATGCTCTTGTTCAGTGGAGATTTCTACACATCTATAAGATCAAGTAGGTGTGGCACCCACTTCCTAAACAACATGTCTCTGGAAACTCTATGAACATTAATAAATGAGGATAGTTATAGAAAGGCTTCAGGCCTTCATAGGCTCACTATGAGTTGTGCTCAACTAGACGGCAATCAATAACAACAACAACATAAGATCAAGTGGGTTCATTATACTGTTTAGTTCTTCTGCATCTGTGTTGTTTCTTTCCTTGTCACATCCTTCATCTAAAGTAGTAATTGTCTAGGGAACGGGTGCAGAAAGAATAGCCAGTCAAAAAAAAAAAAAGAATAGCCAGTCAGAGAAGGCTAGCATGAAGAGACAGGTATTGTTGACCTGTAATGCCAAAGATGATGCCTTCTGCCAAAGTACAAATGTGAACATAGGATATGCTATGCAAGAGTACCCAGGAAAAGGCACCTTTCACATACTTTGGCAAGGGTAACTTGGAATCTACTGATGGCAGTGAGTTTGGTTTGGTTGATTTTATAAAATCATTTCAAAGAAGATGGGACGACCACCATTAGAAAAAGTTAAGGAAAAGTTTACAAACAGAACCATCCTTGGGTATTTAACAGCAATGGGAAGAGAAGGAGAGGGGAGTGAAAATAAATGCATAACTAAGTTGGGTAACAGGAAAGATACAATAATGGTTGAGTATAAACTGTAATTATTAATTCATTGCATTAACTAAACTGCAATTCATTATCTAAAACAAAATGTTCAGGAATGATTGATTCAAAGCCAATATAACTTATAAACTTTCACTGAAATTTTAAAAATTAATGAAAAATAAAAGACAATTTGCTGTAGTAAAGAATGTAGTCAAGGACTGCAGCCTTCAGTATGGATTGAGACTAAATGTCAAGAAGACAAAGATACTCACCATTGGACCAATTGGCAGCATCAGGATGGATGGTGAAGAGATTGAGATTGTTCACAGCTTTAGTCTGCTTGGCTCCACAGTCAACAGTCTTGGCACCAGCAGCCAGGAAATAAAAAAATGTATTGCGATGGGAAAGTCTGCTGTTAAGGACCTCCCAGGGTACCGAAGAGCAATGGTGTCACTCTGGAGACTAAGGTGCGTCTGATACAGGCTATGGTCTTTGCAATCACTTGTTATGCATCAGAGAGTTGGACAATGACTAGGAAGGATAGAAGGAAAATTGATGCCTTTGAGCTGTGGTGCTTGAGAAGAGTATTGAATGTACCCTGGACTGCCAAGAAAACAAACAGGTTCATCCTGGAGAGGGTTAAACCAGGCTACTCCTTGGAAGCAAGGACTCTGGGGCTTCGTCTGACATACTTTGGACATGCTGTAAGGAGGGAGAGGTCCTTGGAGAGGGACTTCCTGCTTGGGAGGGTGGAGGGACAGCGCAGGAGGGGAAGACCCTCTATGAGGTGGATTGATTCCGTGACTGGGGTAATCGGGATGGGTGTGTCAGAGGCAGTGAGATCAGCACAGGATAGAGCAGGGTTTAGGGCTTTTGTACATAGGGTAGCTATGAGTTGCAAGCGACTTGACGGCACATAACAACAACAACAAGAAAGAATGTAATCAATGTCACTGAATAACATGTAGAAATCGTTTATTTTATTTTCTGTGTACACTTTCATTAATAAAGTATTATTTCAAGAAGACTAGTTGCAGCAAGCATTTATTGTGTTGTTTCAGAATGTTCGACTCTGCTAAAAAGCAAGAAAACTAATGAGATAGATTGCATTCCAGAATGTAGCAAAGATAAGTAAGCTAGTGACCTGTGAAATATGTTAGGAAACATGAGAGAATATGTACGTGCTCAACATGGATAGCAGGGGGATGAGGATCAAGTGGGTACTAAATATTCATGACATACTAAATATACATGAGGCAACTACAACATAGTTAGTATTCATAACTTACTAAAGACATGAATCACTTAATATTCATGAAGTATTAGATAAAACACTCATTCAGGGTCCTCACATTTCTGCCCAGCAAAATCTACTGTTGTTCATAGGCGAGCTATAGTCTTTGTCCAGGCACATGTGGCCCTGGTCACGACAGAGTGGTGTATGTCCTTGACCCCGAGAGCTTCTGTCTGTTGAGATTTTCATTCATGTTCCACTTAAGTCCTTCTATGCCTATAATTAGGGCTGGTATGACAGAGTTGAGACCTTCAAGTGTCACAGACCAAGATTCAAATGTGACCCCAGGGCACTCTTTCTGAGAATGTTGACTCACATCATTTTTTGTCTCTTGTGTTTTACTGTGTGCTTTTTCATGTGTTTGTTTCTAGAAATCTCATGCACTTCCATTCCAGAACCTCTGTAAGTAGGATCCCAGTCATACATATGATGGCTATCACAACTGCATCAGGTAATTTTGCA
Organism: Elephantulus edwardii; assembly: GCF_000299155.1. Taxonomy (NCBI): domain Eukaryota; kingdom Metazoa; phylum Chordata; class Mammalia; order Macroscelidea; family Macroscelididae; genus Elephantulus; species Elephantulus edwardii. The sequence goes on along the minus strand of NW_006399911.1, from coordinate 4,699,287 downwards.
GATGACATTGTTCTGTTTTAGTCTAAAAGTTGGCCTTTTTTAGCCATTAGAATTAGCCTCATCTGGTCTCCAGATATGTTAACTGCAGACACATGGTCTTACAAATCACCAACAGCTGTAGAACTAGGATAAGAGAAAGAGTACTTCCCACCCTGAGCAGCAAGACTTGTGGTGGCAAGACTTGAGGGAGACTGGAGTAGAATCTGTTGGCGAGACTGGTTGGAGAAGATGGTGATGGTGAAGACTGTGGCATTGCTATAGAGAAACTGTGGCAAAGTGTGACCTGAGGCTTCTTGCATTTGTGCTAGCCACAGTTAAAGGTTTTTGCTATTCTTGCCAATGCTTAAGGGAGAAGCTGACTTATAACTACTCTGAGGCAAACCTTGCTGGTTGATTTGGGATTTGACTGCTGATCTGAAACCAGAGGCTGGACTAATTGAAGAATTGTGCCTTGGAACTGTTGGGCTCAACTTGGATTTGCATTGGTACTCTTTGCTTCCCCCTCTCTCCAACTTCCTTCTCTAATAAACCTCACTATTGGCACCATAACTGTGAGTCTGTGAGTCAACAACAAATAAACGAATGTCTTCTTGCTGCTGCTGTAATTTTAAAGGCACCATAGAGAGCTGGGATACAGGCTCTTTATTTGCTTTCTGCTCTGTGGTAGTGAAGGGCTGGCTATTCTTACTCTTTCTGGACCTTTCAAAGAGTCGCTTATGGCCCAGTGCCACTTTGTTCCATTTTCTCCTGTTTAGACACATGGTGATATGAACTGAATTGTGTCTCTCAAAAGTATAAGCTTTGCAATTTTTTTTTTCATTTTCATTGCTATATAATTAGGGAGATCTGATTAAGTAGGTGGAAAACATGGACTCGGTGACAGAAATGGAGCTGGAGAGAGAATGATCGAATTTTGCACAATCAATGACTTATTCATAGCAAATACATTTTTAAGAGAC
>NW_006399911.1:4674628-4696233 GCF_000299155.1 Elephantulus edwardii | reverse complement strand
ATGAGGTGGATTGATTCAGTGACTGGGATAATTGGGATGGGAGTGTCAGAGACAGTGCGATTGGCACAGGACAGAGCGGAGTTTAGGGCTTTTATACATACGGTCGCTATGAGTCGCAAGCGACTCGACGGCACATAACAACAACAACAACAAGCTGGCCTAGTGACCAGAAGCTGCAGTGCAATCCCAAAGGCACACAGTTTGAGGCCTCTAGCCGCTCCACAAGGGAAGGATGGGCAGTCTCCTCCTCCCATGTGATTACTGCCTCTGAAAATCTGCCAGAGGGTCAGCTATGGGTCAGTTCCAACTCTACAGTACACAACAACAACATTATGTAATTATTCTACATTTTATAGTCTGATGTTTATCCTATGTATTGTAACCTTTAGGATGTCAATGGGTAGGATTAGAGGAATCAATGTTAATGAGACAGCAGAGTGTAATCTATAAGATTAGGCTTTATAATAAGTATTTGAGATGTAAAGAGAACAAACAAGCAAACAGAGGAGATAACTGACCGAAAAAGAAGGGGCAGGAATGAAGTGCATACTTTGGGGTCTCTATGCTGAGAAACTCCTAGACCAAGGAATACTGGGTCCTCAGATGTTGAAAAGAAATAAGAACCTTCCTCCTACACTGTGGGTCAATAGAGATAAAAGGCCTTCCTCTAGCTGGTGCCCTAAATTTGGTCTTCCAGTCTCTTAAGCTGTAAAAAAATAAACTTCTGTTTGCTTAAGTCATCCACTTGTGATATTTCTTTTGTATTGCTGCTGTTGTTTTTCTTATGTGCTGTCAAATTAGGATCTACTCATAGCAGACTCTCCAGAAAATTTTCAGATGTAACAAATTGCACAGAAGGAACTGATATTCTAATTGCATGCATTTGGTTTAGTAGTGCAATTCCTTACCCGTTAGGCCACCAGAGAAGAACTAAATAACTAAGACACATGGACTAATGTAAAATGGAAAAGGCTTGCTTGAAGTATAAAGGATGGGAGGAAAATATCCATTGTACCCTCATGGAGTGTTGGGAAGGAAGAGGAAGCTCAACAGCAGGACATTGGGGCAAAGTCTTTATTGTTGTTGTTACATGCTGTTGAGTTGACTACAATTCTTAGCAACCTTAAGAAACAACAGATCTGAATCCTGTCCTATCCTGTGTCTTCTGTGTCATCTCTGACATACTTGATTCTATTGTTACAGTCGCTGAGTCAATCCATCTCATTGAGAAGTCTTCATTTCTCTCGCTGACCCTCCACCTCTCCAACCATGATGTCATTTTACAACAAATAGCCTTTCCTAACAACATGCCTAAAGTATATGAGAGGAAGTTTCACTATCCTTGCCTCTAAGGAGCACTAGGGTTGCACTTGTGAGTAAAAATCAGTAAGTAGCTAAGTTGGGTGAAGAGCAAGACAATACATAAGAAGGGGCCAATTACACATCCTAGTTATTTAATTCCATTAATCATCAGCAATTAATATTATTTAAAAGTCTATTGATGACTGTGTGAAAAATCATGATGATGTGTAAAAACTTCACTCAAAAATAAACTTGAAAAAGTATTTACATTCTAAAACAAAGTAAGGATGTGCTAAAAAAGAACACCCCAAAGAAATTAAGCAAAAGTCAAAGCCACCAGAAGAAAACTCAGAGATCAGAGAGTCACAGGTATCAAGACGGGAGAGACTAGATTACCAATTTGATTGTGATGTGATAAGAATGGGAAAAGGAAAATATTTTTGAAGATCAAAACATAAGAAAGATCTGTCAAAATCCAACAGAGACATTTGAGGGAAATAAAATTTACATTTTTTTTAATTCTCCAATTCATGTAGAAATTCAAACTGAGCTAAAAGAACAGTGTCTGGTAAGGCCTCCTCGGGGGAGCTGCCTTAATGAACGGGCAGGAATGGTGGGTAATTATCTTGTCAGGTGTTTGTGTGTAAACAGACCCTTTCACAGCAACTGCAGGTGCTGGGAGCAGAGAGTACTCAGGCACCATAAATACATCACCACAGTCTTCCACTCTCACTTCCACTCTCTCAAGAATAAAGTTGGTTAAACTGGAGGAATTCTGTGGGGCTGTCAATGCACCTAGTACTGAGTGAGTAGCGGCAATTGCAAATAAAGAAACATACAAATTGCTTCCAAATTCATCTGTTGTGTAAATACATATATTTAAACAATCCTAGAAACTTAATGATGATAATTAGAGATCTCTTAAAAATTATCTCAACAAGAGAATGGCTAAATGAGTTATGATTCATCCTTCTATAAAATATTGTTTTAGATGCCATTGAGCCTACTATTCTATACTCCTGACAACCCCACCGGACAGAGTAGAACTGCCCTAAAATTTTCCTAACGAACAAATTATCAGCTCTTTCCACCATGCAGCTAAAGAGTATGTTCAAAGTATTTTACCATCGCACCACCAGAGTTCCGTGTGGTGGTGTGTGCCATCAAGTCAGAACTGATTCATAGCTGATCCTCCAGCAGGTTTTGAGGCTTTAAATTGCATGAGAAGAGATTGGCTTCCCCCTCAGAACAGCTGGTGGATTTGAACTGTGCATTTTAGGATTAGAAGTGCAACTTCTTATTACTTAAGTGACCAGATGACCTAGTTCCTTAATGACCATTTTAACACATGAGACAGCTCTACATGCATCGATACAGAAAATTGTATCTGATAGATCTTATCTGAGAAATATTAAATTCATAATAAGAGGTGTCAGATCGTCCAGGAAGCAGGCAATTAGCAGTTAGACGTGTGCAAAAGTTCACTGGGAATAACACCTGGGAAGGAACAGGATTGGTCTGGATCAGTGTCAGTTCATGACGTAGACCTGACAGACACTCTATCAGACCAATAGGGTCTTCCAAAGCAAGATGACCCGTAATGGAGTCCCATATTAGACAGAATCGGCAGGTCTGCACACCATCATCTTTCTCAGTCACTGAGTGAGCTTACCTTGGAAAGGATGTGACCTTGTTGCGGAGGCCAAGATAGATTCATAAAAGTTTGTCTCACATCCGACAGTGAGTTGCTTATTAGAGTACCTGAGTGACACATCTCCATATCCACCACAAGCAGTATGACTACCTTTGATGTGGAGAAATGCATATACATTCGTACTATTCTCCATCTGCAATTGCATTTATGCAGATCTAAAATGCTATGTTCTTAGCAGTCAGCAGCAATGACAGCAGGAAATGGAAACGCGGCAGAAGATAGTGGAAAAAAAAGACACCTTTTTTATTCTGTATTGTTTAAAGTTATTAAAATTCTGTATCTCTTACAATTTTAAAATTTCTTAGGTATTGGAGTTAAAAATAATTGTCTGACCATGTGAGGTTCTGCTTCTACTCGATTGCACTAAAGGAATTTAAAATATGTAAAAATTTCAATGGTGAAGAGATTGAGATTGTTCACAGCTTCAGTTTGCTCGGCTCCACGGTCAACACTCTTGGCACCAGCAGCCAGGACATCAAAAAACGTATTGCGATGGGAAAGTCTGATGTTAGGGACCTCCCAGGGTACTGAAGAGCAACGGTGTGTCTCTGGAGATTAAGGTGCGCCTGATGCAGGCCATGGTCTTTGTAATCACTTGTTATGCATCAGAGAGTTGGACAATGACTAGGAAGGATAGAAGGAGAATTGATGCCTCTGAGCTGTGGTGCTGGAGAAGAGTATTGAATGTACCATGGACTGCCAAGAAAACAAACAGGTTCATCCTGGAGAGGGTTAAACCAGGCTACTCCTTGGAGGCAGGGATTCTGGGGCTTCATCTGACATACTTTGGAAATGTTGTAAGGAGGGAGAGGTGCTTGGAGAGGGACATCATGCTTGGGAGGGTGGAGGGACGGCGCAGGAGGGGAAGACCCTCTATGAGGTAGATTGATTCAGTGACTGGGGTAATGGGGATGGGTGTGTCAGAGGCAGTGAGATCAGCACAGCATAGAGCAGGGTTTAGGGCTGTTGTACATAGGGTCGCTATGAGTCGCAAGCAACTCGATGGCACATAACAATAACAACAACAAAAATTTCAATTTCGTTGATAATCCAAGAAAGAACATTAGTGGAGAGACACTTTTCCCCCTCACCTTTTGGAATATATGAAAAGACATCTACTTAGCAGGTCATAACATTACTCGGATAAAAGGCAAGCAGAGGGAGACATTAATAAGTGAGTTCCTTTTCCTTAAGGAAGCTTCAAGAGGCTCAGGACTTAATGGCACCAATAGGAAGGGGGACGAGGAACCAAAGAAAACGTAGAGATGAACAGAAAGTCATTAAGTATAAGTAACAGCCAACCTTACACACTGCTCATACCTCAAAACAGCCCGGGCTGATGATGTCTGTCTTCCAGCAAAAGATTGTAGGCTGATTCTGTGGGCATATGTAAATCAGAGCTAGAATGAAAGAATACTTCATATCCATAGATGGAGAGGTGGGTATGGAGAAAGTATACAGCCCTGAAACACATACCTTTCTTGATTTTTAATCATGCAGTGTTTCACTGCTGTGTTCAGACAACAAATTCTTGATCTTGGTCTAGGTTTCACATGAGCACAGTGTTCTGGGATTCCCATTCCTTTTGGTTCCACATTATGATCAACACAGTCAAATGCCTTTCCATGGACAGAAAAACACAAACATCTTTATGGTATTTTCTGCTTTCAGCCAAGATTTATGTGACATCAGCAATGATATCCCTGGTGCTACAGACTCTCCTGGCAATTCTCTGTTGACATTTGCGATCTTTTGTTCTAGGCAATTTTGGATAATCGTCAGCAAGATTTTGCTTGTGTGTGATATTAGTATTAGTAATTACTAGTATTAGTAATATTGCTCAATATTTTTCACATTCTATTGGATCATAATTTTTGGGAATGCAAACAAATATGAACCTCTTCCAGTGAGTTGGACAAATAGGTCTTTTCCAAATTGCCTGGCAAAGACTGTAAACACAGCCAGGGCTGCATCTATTTGTTGAAACACGTCAATTCGTATTCCATCAATTCCTGGGGCCTGATATTTTGTCAATCCCTTCAGTGATTCTTGAACTTCTTTTTTCATTAACATTGGTTTTATTAAGAATAATGTGGCATCAGAACTGAAGTAAAACTCATCAACAATCTGTGTTATGAGTATGGCAGAACCTTGCTTGCTGAAAGCAAGGAGGACTTGAGGCACTTGCTGAAGAAGATCAAAGCCTACAGCCTTCAATATGGACTATATATCAATACTAATAACACAAAAATCCTCACCACTGGGCCAATAGGAGATGGAGAGAAGATTGAAGTTGTTAAAAATTTGATCTCATTTGGATCCACAACCCCTTGGTGCCAGCAGTCAACAAATCAAAAGATGTGTTATGTTGGGGAAATCTGCTGTCAGGGACCTCTCTAAGGTGCTGAAGAGCAGCAATATCAGTTTAAAGACTAAGGTGTATCTGATTCAAGTCATGGTCTTTTCACTTATATCAGAAAGTTGGACAATGAATAAGGATGACAGAAGAATTGATGTCTTTGAGTTGTAGTGTTAGAAAAGAGGACTGAATATTCTGTGGACAGGAAAAAGAACAAACAGGTCTGTCTTAGAGAAAGTACTGCCAGGGTGCTCCTTAGAGGCAAGGATAATGAAACTTACATACTTTAGGCATGTCGTGGGAAGGGGTCAATATTTGGATAAAAGACACCATGAATGGAGAAATGAAGGGTCCGTGAAAGAGAAGAAGGCCTTCAGTGAGATGGATCAATACAGTTACTGTAGCAATAGGTTGAAATATATCACAAATGGTGAGAATGGCACAGGATAAGGCAGAGTTCAGACCCATTATTCATAGAGTCTTTATGAGCCATAATTGACTCCATGGCACCTAACAACATCCACTAGGATGGCTATAACAATAAAAAAAGACAGTAAGTGTTGATCAATACACGAAAAAGTCAAAACACTCACTGCTGGTGAGAACATGAAATGGTGCAGCTGCTATGGGAAACAATCTGATTGCTCTTTAAAAGGTTAAACATAGAGCCCAACAATTATACATAATTCCCAGAAGAGGTTGCCTAGGACTGGAGGAAAGGGAACCCCAGTGGCCCAGTGGTAAGAAGCTGCCCTGCAATCCCAGTCACACAGTTTGAATCCTCCAGCTGTTCCACGGGAGAAGGATGGGCAATCCCCTCCCATGTGATTTACTGCCTCTGAAAATCTGCCAAAGGGTCAGCTGTGGGTTGCTTCCAACTGGACCCTAGCCAGTAACAGCAACAGGGCTGGAGGTAGGAGCCCTGGTCCATGGCCACCACTGACCATTAGCACAAACTGCAAGTGATGGCATAGACAAAGCCCTGATCCCCACCTCTCTGCCCTCAGCCACAATCCCCAGCCCTGATTTTAGCCATGAGTTGGATCCTCTGTTGCCACTCTGGGTGTGGCCCTGCCAGATCACCAGCACTGCCTTTTCTTGGGTACCTGCTCCTTCTGATCCAGAGGACAGTCAGTCCACTAGCCCTTCTAGACGCCACCAGGAGCTTTGAGGCAACTTGTACACGCCCATGAGGCAAGGAACTATCTATTGGGGTGGAGGAATCAGGCCCCTTCATCTTACCTTTTTCTTAGTCTTCCCTCCACAACAGCCCACCACAGAGGCCACCCTCAGCCCAGACTTGGGATAACAGAGCCCTCTCTGCTCGTGGTTATTGTGAGACCATACTCAGCCCTCTCACTTTTACTTTGACGTGTATGAGCAGCCTAAAGTATTTGAAAACTTGCCTCTACTAGTACCTGTTGTCTCATAAAGACCTCAAACAATGACTGAGCATTGTGATCAAGAGCCAGGTGAGGACTCGCTTCTAGGTAGCATCATCTTCCCGGATGAGATGGCTTATACGATAAGAAAACACACCACCTCTGTGGTGCTTTTACATGAAAGACTTCGTATCATTTCATCAACTGTTCCGGGATGATACAGATTCTTCCTTTTTACAGATGAAGAAAACTAAAGCTACAAAAGAGAAAATATTTGTCCCAAGTTCTACATCTCTGGATAGGGCAAGGTTCAGATTTGCTCTTCATAGGGTCTCTGTGAGTCAGAATCGACTCGACAGCACCTGACAACAGCAAACACAGCACTAAATAAGAAAGACTGAGGAAATGATGCCTTTGAAGAGTGATGTTAGCAAAGGGCATTGGATACCTCCTAACTGTCAAAAAAACAAACAAATCTGTCTTGGAGGAAATGCATCCAGGGTGCTGCTTGGTGGCAAGGATGGTGAAACTCCATTTTAAATACTTTGGGGTCAGTCCTTAGAAAAAGAGAATGTTCTTGGAAAAGTAAAAGTGAAAGAGAGGGAGATCCTCAATGAGACAGATTGACCCAATGTGTTTGTTGTAGGATTTGTCCTGTGTCCATGAGGGCTATTGGTGTAGATTTCCTTGCTTTGTGATGTCTTTGCCTGACTCTGGTATCAGAGTTATGCTTCAATTACAGCATTGAAGGGTTAGCTCCCTGAGACTCTGCTCCACTGTCTCCACTCTGCTCTTTGGTCCTTCCAGTATGTTATCTATTGCTGTAAATTTAGTCTTAATTCTCTGAATTTCAATTTTCTGGTTTTGCATGGCTCCTAATTTTCCATTTACTTTGTCTGTTTGATCTCATAATGTTCTTTTTTGAGGCTTCTTTGCTTTCTGAGTCCTTGTAGACCTTTTTTTCAATCCCTGAAGGCACTTAACTAGCATTCTTATGACCTCTTTCTAAGGACGTTCCAATAGTATTTCTTCCTACTAACGATTTTTTCATTCTGTATTTTGGCCACTTTCTATTCCATGTTGTCCTGTTTTAGTGACTGGTTTAAAGCTATAAGTTGCTTCTGTGACACTGTTGTGGTGTTGTCTCTATTGTTTTGTTTTGATATATTCGATTGAATGGACGAGTGTGCTGTACAGCTTGCTAGTTTGATGATTCTTAGTGCTTCAAGTCCTGTCTGCGGGTGGGTGTGAAAGGAGAAAAGAGTGTGTGCAGCTCTCTGCTCCTGCAGAGCAGCTGAGGGCCCGCTGGGCTGCTGCTGGCTGCAGGTTTCTCCTCAATCAGGTGAAGCAGGAGCCTGGTGGGTGGAGCTGCTGGAGGTATACATGAGTCTGGCTCCTGTTGCTGTTTCCATGTGAGACAGACAAAGAGGGAAACAAAATAACAAAAACATCTCCTAAAAAAAAAAACAAAAAACAACCCCCCCCACCCCCCACCCCCGCAAGATTGTACAGGAAATTAAAAACTAAAACTAAGAGTAGTGAAAAAGGAAGAAGCATCCGAAAAGAAAAAGGGGCAGGGGTGTAGATAACATAAAATAAAAGGCTGTCAAGGAAAAGGAAAGTGGAAATGATGGTGGGAGAAATGAAAACTAACAGAAAGCACCCACAAGAATAAAATAAAAAGCAAATAGGCAAGGAAAATTTGAAAAGCAATGGGAAATAAAAATGAAAGAGAAGAAAGAAGGCACTTCGAAAGCGAGTAGGGTCTGATGAGTGTTCTTCCTACAGCCGTGGTGGACAGGTGAGATGCCCAGCCTGGGACAGTATACCTGCCAGCTCAGCAGAAGGTTGGGGTTGGGGTGAACAGTTAGCTCAGAGTTTCTGCTGGTCTAAGAGGTGACTGAAGCTTCAGAATGTGAACTGTACTGAGGACAGCATCTCTTCTGTTTCAGAGAGTGTTGAGACTAGGATACTCAGCCTGGGATGGAGTTTTTACTGGCCTCAGGGGAGTCTGCCTGGTCAGGGCTTGTGTCTTCTCAGTCCAGGAGATGGGTGCAAGCAGGTTACCCCGTCAGAGATGACAATTGTGCAGAGATGGTCACTGCCAACCTATAGATAGCACCAAATGTGACTGCAGTGTGTGCCAAGTAAGGTATCCATAAAGGTGCCCAGTTAGAAGCCAAGACCTCAGTTAGAGGCGATGTTCCCACCAATTCAGGGGCTGGACTGGCTGCTAGCCAAGCATGGTACAGTCCCCAGCTCCTGGAGGGAGTCTCTGAATGCAGAGTTGTGTGCAAGCTCCCTGCACCAGATACAAAACAGTGCAGGGCAGACCTGGGCTAGAGGAACAACGGCCAGCCACCTGGCTTGGAGCAAACAGGAGTCACTTCCCTGATCCCTGAGAAGGTATGAGGAACAAAGAAGGAGATTTCACGGCTGCCCTGGGTTCCTGGGCCCCTACCCCCTGAAAATTTCAAAATAGCCACACTACACCACTTACAATTCTGTTCTCCATCTGCCTCCTTTTAAGAGGTTTTCATTCCTCTGCTTTGTTTTAACTAATATTTGAACTTATCTTTTCCTTTAAAAGTCAGGGTTCCAGAATGATGATCCATACTTGTGATCTTTGTCCTCTGTAATCTTAGTTGAAGAGGGTGTGGGCTGCTCCTGCCTACTCCACTATCTTATCCGGAAGTCTGCTACATCTTTTCTTCACTCTTCTTTCCTCCATATAGTTACTAGTTGCTCACAAGGTTTTAAGACCCCACTCACCATATATCAAAACTGGATGGGGAATATTGGTTTTGTGGACTATTTTATATCAAATGACCCCTAAGTCCGCTAAGACTACGGTCTTCAGCCCTTAAGGCCAGCAATTCACTCTTTAGGGTGCTTGGTTATGGTTAAGAGGCTTACACGACTTTGTCCTTGTTGTTGTTATTAGGTACCATCGAGTCAAGTAAAATGTACAGTAACCCTATGAACAAAACATCTGCATCCCGCTCTGTCTGGTGCCATCTGCGCTCATCCTGACACACAAAGCCCATTGCAGCAGTCACTGTGTCAATCCACCTGGTTGAGACTCTTCCTCTCCTTCGCTGACCCTCCACCATTCCCAGCATCGTGTCCTTCTACAAGGAATAGCATTTCATAGCAACATGTTCAAAGTATATGAGGCAAAGCCTCATCATTTCTGCCTCCAAAGAGTTGTCCATGCCCTCTTTGGATCCACAATGTTGTTGTTGTTGCTTCTTGTCATCAAGTTGACTCTAACTTCTATAACCCCATAAAAATAATTAGGCTGACGTAGGGTCAGCAGTGTGTGACTTCCACTAACTCCACAAGAAAGAACAATCCCCAAAACAACAGCCACAACACAATCAATTCCTATGAAGTCAGACATGCCCCCATACTCCCTCTCATCCCTACTTCTACTAGTTCTGACACCAACTACCTTCTCCTGGCTCTCACTGTATTTCTACTGAGTTTGCCAACCAGTTGCAGTGGCCACACAGAACTCAAAGGTACAATTATGAGGTTAACAAGGAAGTCACAGGTTACAATTCAGTTAGGATAACAGAGACACTTCCTCAGTTAGGACAGTGTTAGCAGAGGAACACAGTTCTGCCGCCTATCACTGGAAAAACCTCAATAGTGGAGACAGATGTTAGACAGGAAAAAGCAGAAGCTGTGTTTGGTTGCATGGTAAGAGTTGTGCTGACAAATGAAAGGCACAAGGTTCGAATCAAGCCGTTGCTCAGTGGAAGAAAGATGGGCAATCTCCTCTCATGAGATTTACTGTCTATGAAAATCCAGGCTTTTTGGAGGAGAAAGGGTGTCAGCTAGGGTTGGTTCCAGGTATACACGGAAACAGGGAGTGTGTGACTCCTAATTCTGTCTCACAATCTTGGAGACAGCGGAGGTATAAACAAGGGAGGGGTAGAACAGTAAAGTGTGAGGAGTTTCTCTGTCTCTTCAGGGGGAGAGGCAGGACTATGGAGTGAGAGAAATTTTAACAGTATTTTCTTTTGTCTACGCCTTTGGGCCTGGTGATTGTGGCCTAGCTTTGTCAAGGTCCCAAGATAGCTTGGCATCTTCTGTGTACCCGAAAGGAATGAGTCTCAGCTTCAGATTGCAGGGTAGACAGGCAAACAACATCAAAAGGCTTTTGTTTTGATAAGGAAGGTTGCCAATTGCTTCTGCGAGACTAAAAGAAAAACCTTTTCCCTTTTACAATGTTATGGGAAAGACTATTCATTTTACTTCAGCTCAGGGTGTTGTGAAAGGTTAGTATGTATTAATTAAAAAGTTAGTCTTTTATTGTTCTATTAGTTGCAAAAGACAGTCCTTACTTCATCTCACATACTTTGAGCATGTTGTCAGGAGGGCCCAATTCTTGTAAAAGATACAAGCTAGCAAAGGTGGAGAGTTATGAGAGAAAGGAAGATTCTCAACAAGACTCAACACAGTCACTTTAACAATGGGCTCAAACATCAGAAACTGTAAGGATGGCACAGGATGGGGCAAGGTGCAGATCTGTTATTTAGAAGGTTGCAACGTGTCATAACCAACTCCACAGCATCTAACAGCTGCTCGAGGTAAGCAGCTGGTGGATTTGAACTGCTTGCCTTTAGGTTGGCAGTGCACCTCCTTACTCATTAGACCACCAAAGCGGAAAGTAATACAAATGTTAAATTTAAATTATTATTCACATTTAAGGTAAAAACTAGTTTCCTACTACTAAGGTATTAAATGTATCTGTTTTCTATTACTTTATTAATGGTTGCAACAGCTTCCCTGGGGTACTCACATGCCTTGTGACCTGCGGCCTTACTGCTTTACACCAGTGTTACCGAGCTCTCCCAGTCCTGCCCATTATGGAGGCTCCAGCCACCCTCCACCTCAGTCCTGCAGCAAGCTTGGGTGAAGGCCTCCGGCTCTGGCTTTGTGGGGCAGCGGTTCCGCTCAGCTCTGACTCACCTGAGTCTCTGCTTCCCCAGTGCTGCTGTCTGCTCTTCTCATTGAGGCACACTGGACCCTGCTTCTTTCTTACCATTAGTGAGATGTCCATTTTCTGCTATTTAACCTGCTCTATGTAAACTTGATGGAATGAGAAAACTGACCAATATTCCCCATTAATAAGTCTACACACCTTGTTCACGTGTCCCTACTAAAAAAGTACTATTCACTTTATTCATATTATTAGCACAGTCTCACCCAGCCGTATGACAAAGGTCAAACCCAATGGCCAAGGAAAGTAATTTTTTTTAAATCATCTTTTCCTCCAACCAGGAGAGCATAGATGAATGGGACCTTCTAAGAATCAAAGCCCTATGTACATCAAAAAAACTTCTCTAAAAGGGTAAAAAGGAAACCCACAGCTGGGAAAAATATTTGGCAATGACATATTTGATAAGGGACTTTTATCTAAAATTTAGAGAATACTCCAGTACCTCAACAAGAAAAAGGTAAACAAACCAATCACAAAATAGTAACAGAATATGAACACTTAACCAAAAAAAGATATTCAGATGACAAACAGATATAAAGAAGTGTTCAAAATCCCTAGCTATCAGAGAGATGCAAATCAAAGCAACTATGAGATATCCTCTCACCCCAGCAACAATAGCAAAGTTCAACAGAACAGCAAGCAACAAATGCTGGTGAGGTTGTGAAGAAATTGGAACCCTTATTCCCTGCTGGTGGGAGTGTAAAATGGTTCAGTTTGGCTCTTTATCAAAAAGTTGGAAATAGAAATACCATTTTATTCAGCAATTGCACTGCTGGGAATATACACTAAAGAAACTGAATCATCATCCTAACAGATGTATGCACACCCAAGTTTCTTGCTACATTATTCACAATAGCAAAGAGATGGAAATAATCCAAGTACCCATCAACAAATGAATGGTTAGAAAAACTATGGAATATTCACACAATGAAGTATTAAACAGCCCTGAAAAACAATGAACTTGTAAAACATTACACATCATGGATGACGGTGGAGAACATTATGCTGAGTGAAATGTGTCAGTCTCAAAAGGACAAATACTACAAAACACCACTGTTATGCAACAAGACTGACATTGGGGGTTGGAAGGAGAACAGGAATAGAGTAGATAGATAATTAACACTGTATTGGAACAGATGAGGGAGAGAACTGTTTAAAAGAAATAAACGATTAAGCATTATATGTAAGACAACTGTCCAGAATAAGAGGTACTTTGCAAAGAGGACGGGGAGAGGGGAAGAGAAAGGGGGCGGGCGGCATTGTGCAATAATCAAAGAATATTTTTAAAATAATACAATAGTAAAAAAATTACAATCAAGGGGGGAACCTATTATACTAGATAAGCCTATGCTCAACAGAACAACCCAGTCGGATCCTGCACCTTCCTCACAATCTCTGCTACACTCACCTTGCAGTCATTATGTGAGTCCATCTCCTTGAGGCTCCTCCTCTAGTCATTGATATTCTACTTTGCCCAAGTATAACATCCTTCTCCAGGGACCATCCCCTCCTGACAACATGCTGAGAGTATGTGAGACAAAATCTCACCATTCTGATTCTACGGAACACTCCAGCTACACTTTTTCCAAGACAGATTTGTTAGTTCTTTTGGCAGTCCATTGTATATTTAATGTTTTTTGCCAATATCACACTTTACGTTACCATTCTTCACAATCTTCCTTATTGTCCAACTTTCACAGATATACAAAGCATCTTAAAATACTATGGCTTGAGTCAGGTGTGCCTTAGTTTTTAAAATCTAAAAGGGGACATGCTTGTTTCATTAATACTTTAAAAACATCACCTTGAAATGGAATTTCCCAATACATCATTCTACTTCTTGATTGTTGACTCCATGGGTGTTGATTATGGATGGGTTCGAGTAAAAAATAGTTGATAATTTTTATCTCCGCTCTGCTTTTTATGATGATGTTTATTGGTCCAATTGTAAGGATTTTATTTCCTTGATGCTGAGATGTAATCCCTACTGAAATCTTTAGTCTTTGAACTTGATCAATAGATGCTTCACACCCTCGTCTTACTTATATATTGAGCTCTGGTGAGCTAGTGGCAAGAAGCTGCATTACAATCCTGAGAGCACACTGAATCCACCAGCTGCTCTGCAGAAGAATGGGCAATCCCCTCCTGTGCAATTAACTGCCTCTGAAAACCCACCAGAGGGTCAGCTCTGGGTCAGTTCCAACTGTATTGCACAGAACAACAACAACGACATACATGAATGTATTTATGGCAGTCACAAACACACATGTAGAAATATTGTCTGCCAAACCTCTGTATGGCCATGGCTATAGTAATTCTTATTTGCTTATATGTGTTTGTCTTGCCTGTCTGTCACATATGCATAAGTGTTTGTTATTACTGATAATGCTGAATTGTGTATATGTAATTGTTGTTGTTGTTGTGAGGGTATCACTGAGCCAACCACAAGTCATGGTGACCTTGTGAACAACAGATCGGAGCCTTCTCTTCCCTCACACTATCTCATGATCTCTTTCTGTCACGCTGAGCCTCATGGCTGCAGTCACTGTGCCACCCCATCTTTTGGAGAATTTCCTTCTCTTTCACTGACCTTTCCATACCTTTTCCAACATGATATCTTTTTCTAAGGACTGATATCTCTTGATGAATCTCTGGTAGCCTAGCAGGTAAGTAGTTGTGCTTCCAGCCCAGAGGCAGATGGTTCAAATCATTCACCAGCTGTTCCCCTGGGAGAAAGAGCGTCAATCTCCCTTCTCTGGGAACCCATGAGAGGATCAGCTATGAGTTGACAGTATTACAAGTCAGTTTTACTGACTTGACAATAAAAAGTTGTGGTTTTGTTTGTCCCACTTGGCAAACATGATCAAAGTATGTCTAATAGTGTTTGTCTCTGTTGTTAGGCATCCCTTGTCCATTTCTCTGTGTTTTCTATTTCTTTAGTGATGCTGTGCTCGTTGTTGTTATGTGCCATCGAGTGATCTGCGACCTATAGCGACCCTATGTACAACAGCTCTGGAGCCTGCCCTGTCCTGTGCCAGTCTCACTAACTATGAAACACCAACCCCCATTGCCCTAGTTACTGTTTTAATCCATCCCATTTGGGGGCTTCCTCGCCTGTGGTGTCCCTCTACTCTTTCAAGCATGATTTCCTTCTCCGTGGACTGGCCATGTGCCCAAAGTATGTGAGATGGAGCTTCAAAATCCTAGCCTCCAAAGAGAAACTTGGTTTCACCTTTTCTAAGACAGACCTATTTGTTTTCTTGAAGGTCAAGACTCTTCTTCAGCACCAAAATTCAAAGGCATTGATTCTTCTTCTGTCATCCTTACTCACTGTCCAGCTCTCTGATGCATAGCAAGTAATTGTGAAGACCAAGGACTGGATTAGGCACAACCTTAGTCTCTAGACTGACATCATCGCTTTTCAGTACTCTGACAGTGGATTTTTCCAACGCAATTCGTCTTTTAATGTTCTGACTGCTGGTGTTAAGAGTGTTGTTTGTGGAGCCAAATAAGCTATAATTGTTAACAACTTCAATCTCTTCTCCATCTATCATGGCTCTGCCAATTGGCCCAGTGTTGAGAATCTATGTCTTCTTGATGTTGAGCTTCAATCCATATTGAAGACCTTCTGCAACAAGCACTTTAGGTACTCCTCAGTTTCAGATGTTGTTGATGAGTCTTCCTTCAATCCTAATGCCACATTCCTCCTCATAAAGCCCTGTTTCACAATGATCTGCTCTGCATATAGATTGAAAGGGTATAGAGAGGATGCATCTCTGACACACTCCTTTCCTGATTTTGAACCCTGCGGTGTTTCACTGCTCTGAGGACTGCTTCTCCAAGTATAGGTTTTGCATAAGCACAATCAAGTGTTCTGGGATTCCCATTTCTCTCAAGGTTAGCCACAATTTGTTGTGATCCATACAGTCAAATTCCTTTGTATAGTCAATAAATCATAAATAGACATTCTTCTGGTATTCTTTACTTTCAGCCAGGATCCATCTGACATCAGCAATGATATCCCTGGTTGCGATAGCCTCTTTTTTAAATCCTGTTTAAACTTCTGGCAATTCCCTATCTATGTACTGTTCTAGCCACTTTTGAATGATCTTTAGCAGTGTTTTGCTTGCATGTGATATTAATGATATTGTTTGATAGTTTCTACATCTTATTGGGTCACCTTTCTTGAAAATGGGAACAAATATGGACCTCTTATAATCTGTTGGCTAAGAAGTCGTCCTCCAAATTTCCTGGCATATACTGGTGAGCACACCCAAGGCTGCATCTATTAATAGAAACAAGTCAATTGGTATTCCATCAATTCTTGGGGCCTTATTTCTTGCCAATACCTTCAATGCAGCTTCCACTTACTCCTTCATTACCATTGACTCCTGCTCATATGGTACTTTCTGAAATTTTTCAGTGTCAATCAGTTCTTTTTGAAACAGGGATTCTGTGTATTCCCTCCATCTTCTTTTGATGCTTTATGAGACATTCTTATATTGTCCATAGCATCTTTTAATATTGTGAATAGAGGCTTAAAATAGGTTTGGGGTTTTTTTTTCAGTACTCTCAGCTTGAGAAATGCACAGCGAATTCTTCCCTTTTTATTCTCCAATTCCAGACCTTTGTACATTCTATTATAATACTTTGCTTTGTCTTCTCGAGTTGCCTTTTGAAATCTTCTAGTCAGCTCTTTTCTATTGGCATGTTTCCCCTTTGTTTTGGCTTTTGGACACTCTAGTGCAATTTTTAGAGTCTCTTTTGACATCCAGTTTGGTTTTTTCTTTCTCTTCTGTCTTTGTAATGACCTTTTGCTTTTTTCATCCCTTGGTATCATCTCATAACTCATCTAGTCTTCAATTATTGGTGTTCAATGGCTCAAACCTATCTTTAAGATTATCTCAAAATTCAGATGGAACAGATTCAAGATCATATCTTTGTTCTTGTGTACTTATTTTCATTTTCTTCAGTTTCAATTTGAACTTGCACATGAGTAATTGATGGTCTGACCCACAAGTCCATTGAATTAATTGAAAAAAATGGGAATCCCAGAGCAGTTAATTATGCTCAAGCAAAATCTATACCTAACCAGGAGGTTGGTGTGTGAACAGAGCAAGGGAATATACTACATGGTTTAAAATTAAGAAGAGAGTATATCAGGCCTGTATTCTCTCTCCAAACCAATTCAATCTGGATGCCGAGAAATTATTTGAGAGACCTTGCTTGCTGAAAGTGAGGAGGACTAGAAGCACTTGTTAGAGAAGACCAAGGAATGCAGCCTTCAATAGAGTTTGCATCTCAATGTCAAGAAAACAAAGATCCTTACCACCAGACCTATAAGGAACATCATAATAGATGGAGAAGAGACTGAAATTGTCAACAATTTCATTTTCCTTGGATCTACAATTAACACCCTTGGTACCAGCAATCAGGAAATCATGAAACATACTGCACTAGGAAAGTCTGCAGTTAGGAACTTCTCCAAATTACTGAGGAGTAATGATGTCATTTTGAGGACTAAAGTGTATCTGATTCAGACCATGGTCTTTCTGATCATTTGCTATGCATCTGAGAGCTGAACAATGAATAAGGATGACAGAAAAAGAACTGATGCCTTTGAGCTGTGGTGTTGGACAAAAGCACTGAACACTCATCCCATGGACTGCCAAAAGAACAAAAAATATATGTCTTGGAGAGGGTGCAGCCAGAGTGCTCTTTGGAGGCAAGGATGGTGAAGCTTCACCACACATACTTGGGGCATTTGCTAGAAGGGGCTGTTCCTTGGAAAGGGACATGATGCTCAGAAAGGTAGAGGGACAGCGAAGGAGAGGAAGACCCTTGGCCAGGTTGATTGACTTGGTTTCTGCTGCAAAGGGCTCTAACGTGTCAGGAGAAGTGAGAATGGCACAGGATAGGACAGGGTTCAGATCTGTTGTTCATAGAGTTGCTACAGGGTTGTATTTGACTCGACGGCAGCTAACAATAACAATTGTTTAATCAGTGTTTTTCCTTCTTTTTCTCCTCTCCTCTAATTTCTGGAAACAGTCAAAGAATGCTGCCTTCTGTGTGTTTAACTTTTTATAATACTGGACTCACAATATTTGGCCTTTTTTGACTGTTTAATAATGTCCTCAAGGTTTATCCATTTTTTAGATGTTTCACAGATTCAACACTATTCTTTAGTACTGTGAAGTATTCCATTGTGAAGAGAACTCTTGTGGCCTAATGGCAAAAAGCTGTACTGCAATCCTGAAGGCATTTGGTTCGAAGCCACCAGCTGCTCTGCGGGAGAAGGATGAGCAGTCTCCTCCCGTGAGATTAACTGCCTCTGAAAACCCACCAGAGGGCTAGCTATGGGTCATTTGTGACTTGATGGTACACAACAACAACAACAACAATATGTATCACATTTTATCTATTTATCTGCTGATAGGTGCTTAGATTGTTTCTGTCTCTTGGCTATTGCAAAGCTCCAATGAACATTCTCACTACTGTTGACCAGTACCGACTCACAGATGAGCCCCCAGCAAGTTTTCTGGAGGCTGTATATTGCATGGGGAAAGATAATCCATCTTTTTTTCCTAAGGAGTTCCTTCAGAGTTGCCTCATGAATTCACACCACCAGAGAGATGCTGCCGTTAGGTTACAAGGACAAATCCCCACCACCAAGAAAAGAACAGGGCACACATGTTTCATTAGGTTGCACACATAGTAGTGGGATGGCCAGGAACCCGGGTGGAGTAATGAGTTATGGGTGGGGCTGCTAGGCAAATGGAAGGTAGTTCAAGTCTCCCAGAGAAATACAGTCACCTCCGGAAAAGATTTGCAGATTTGGGAATCTGCTAGTGGATTTTTTTGTGAGTGGGAATCAATGTCAGCAATTTGGTTTTGTTTGGCTAATGGGAATATTGGATCAAACGGTATTTTCATTTTCAAAAAGAGAGGGCCATACCATTTTCCATAGTGGTTGTGTCATTTTTCAGTCCCACCAGCATACATAAGAGCTCCAGTCTCAACCACTCCCTTGCCAGCATTTGTTTTCTGTCTTATTGAACTTTGCTCTTACTGCTGGGTAAGATGATATCACACTGCTGTTTTGATTTGCATATATCTCTAATGACTTATGATTTCTTCATGTTTAGTGACCATCTCAATGTCTTCTTTTGTGAAGCATCCTCTGTTCATTTTTCAATTGGATTGTCTTGACACTGAGATGCTGAGAGTTTTCTGTAAAATTTAGGTATTAGCTATGCCAAATATTTCTCCCCGATCTTTAGGTTCTCATTTTATTCTGATGAAGTTTTTTAGTACACAGAGGATTTATACTTTACAAGGTAAAATCATCGAGTTGATCTTCGGCTTATGCATTTTTAGTTGTTTGACAATTTATCCATGTTGATTGTTGTTATGTACCAGTGAGTCAGAAATGACTCATAACTGGCCCCCCTATGGGTTTTCTGAGGCAATAAATCTCACAAGATGAGACTGTCTTTCTCCCAAGGAACAGCTAATGGGTTTTAACTACCTCTCTTTGGGTTGGCAACATAAGTCTTTACCCACTAAGCTACCAGAGCTCCCTATGCCATAGTTTGCTGTTGTTGCTGCTGATATTAGTGCCATCAAGTCAACTACGACTCACAGCAACGCTGTGAACAGTCCAAGAGATCTAAACCTTGTCTAATCCTGCACCATCCTCACAGTATCTACCATGCTTAGCTCATTGCTAGGCACTGTCAGTCCATCCTGTTGAGGTTTTTCTCTCTTTCACTGACACTCCGCCTTTCCCAGAATGAGGTCTTTTTCCAAGGACTTGCCCAAAGTCAATGAGATGAAGTTTCACCATCTTTTGGTAGTTCATGTTGTTGTTGTTGTTGTTGTTGTTGTTGTTGTTGTTGTTGTTGTTACGGGCCATCAAGTCAGCTGCGACTCATAACGGCCCTGTGTACAACAGCCCTAAACCCTGCTCTATCCTGTGTCAATCTTATTGGCCCTGACACACTCATCCCCATTACCCCAGTCACTGAATCAATCCATCTCATCAAGAGTCTTCCTCTCCTGTTCTGGCCCTCCACCCTTCCAAGCATGACTTCCCCAAAGACTGGTCCCTCCTTGCAACATATCCGAAGTATGTCAGACAAACCTTCAGAAACCTTGTCTCCAAGGAGCAGCCTGGTCTCACCCTCTCCAGGACAAACCTATTTGTTCTCCTGGCAGTCCATTTAATACTCTTCTCCAGCACCACAGCTCAAAGGCATCAATTCTTCTTCAGTCATTCCTAGTCATTGTCAAGCTTTCTGATGCATAGCAAGAAATTGAAAATATTTTGGCCTGAAACAGGTGCCCCTTAGTCTCCAGACTGACATCATTGCTCTTCAGTACTTTGAAGAGGTCCCTGACAGCAGTGCAATTTCTCTTTTAATTTCCTGACTGCTGGTGTTAAGAGTGTTGATTGTGGAGCCGAGCAAGCTGTAATTGTTAAGAACCTTAATCTCTTCTCCATCCATCATGGTGTTGCCAATCAGTCCAGTGATGAGAATCTTTGTCTTTTTGACATTGAGCCTCAATCCATATTGAAGGCTGCAGTCCTTGACCCTCTACAGCAAGCACTTTAGGTCCTCCTCAGTTTTGGCAAGAAGGGTTGTGTCATCTGCATAACGCAGATTGTTGATGAATTTTCCTCCAGTCCTAATGACACATTTCTCCTGATAGAGCCCAGACTCCTGGATAATATGTTCTGCATATAGATTGATTGGTAGTCCATAGGATATTTAATACTCTTTTTCAACACCACAAATCAAAGGCGTCAATTCTTATGTTATCCTTATTCATTGTCAACTTTCAGATGCATACAAAGCAACTGAGAAGATCAAGGCTTGGATGAGGCACACCTTAGTCTTTAAACTGACATCGTTGCCCTTTAATACTTTGGAGCAGTCTTTGACAGCACCTTTTCCCAGTATAATACATCTTTTGACTTCTTGATTACTGTTTCCAATGGTGTTGTTTATGGATCTGAGTGAAATGAAATTGTTGACAACTTCAATCTTTTATCCATCTATCATGATACTGCCTATTGGTTGAGTGGGAGGATTTTTGTTTTCTTGATGTTGAGATGTCACAGACTGTTGTTGTTGTTGTTATGGGTCATCAAGGCAGAACCAACTTACAGCTGACCCTCTAGTGTGGGTTTTTTTTTCCCAAGGTGGCCATGCAGAATATTACCCAAGTTTCTCCCACTGTCACAGATTTGGGTCCCTTTATTTCCTTGATGATCCTTATGTATAAGGATTTGCATTTAGGTCTTTGATCCACCTTTGTAGTTTTGTGTATCAGAGGAAGTGTTCTAATACCAGTAACTGGAAAGTGTAGCAGGACTGTGGTCCTCTGGGGCCAGGCTCAGAGCTGTGCTGAGGGGGCTGCCTGGTGGGAGCCCGGAGCTACAGGAGACCTGGCCTTCTCCCCTCCTCCCCCACACCTTCTAGCCTCTGGCCTGTGCCAGCACGGAGCCTGTAGTGTGCAGAACAGGATCTGCCACCACCCAGAGAGCAGGGCTGGACAGAGAACTGGCCTGAGAACAAAGAGCAACACGTGCGCCCAGAAAGCCTCTCACATCAGAACAAAAGAGGCTATTAAAGTCTTGAGCCTTGCCTAACAATTGGTAATTTCATCAGAAAGCGCTTTTATGTGGACAGCAGCTTTTTGCTTAAACTCAATATTGTTTTTCCTGTACTCTGTTTTTATTTTTACATTCTTCTATTTAAGGCAAACAGGGAGCACTAAAGGCAAGAAGTTGCCCTGCAATCCCAAAGGCATGCAGTTGGAATCCTCCACGGG
>NW_006399911.1:4615612-4674528 GCF_000299155.1 Elephantulus edwardii | reverse complement strand
CCCCCCCCCGATTAACTGCCTCTGAAAACCTGCCGGAGGGTCAGCTATGGGTCAGCTATGACTCAACAGTACACAACAACAAACTAAGGCGAGCTCAAATGGATAACTATCCTTTTATGATAAAAAAAAAGGAAAAAGAATTAAAAGAAAGATGAGGTAAAGGAAGAACCAGTAGTAGATTGGAAGAGGTGTTGAGGTCTGGGGACCTCCAGGGCATTGGGGGCACCCAAGTGCAGTTGGAGATCCTGAGGGCTGTGGGAACCCCAGAAGGACGTGAGATTCCCCAAGAAAACATACAAGGGAGGGCAGACTGCCTCCTCCAGGGTTATCATATTGTCATTGCTATGCTCTCTGCTGTATCTCCCCACTTCATCCCAGGCCCAGCACAGAGGGTTAACCACACACACTGGGGCCCAAGCAGGATCCAGCTGAGCCTTGCTGGAAAAGACCGTGAAACCCATTCAATGCCTGTGGGGAGAACGTGCTGCTGACCTACGTGGGCCACACTGGTCCTCACCTTCCAACACCCACAGACATCCCCAACCTGCCCTTCCCAGGCAGGCAGCCAGAGTTCACGCAGAGAGCAGCACGGTTAAGAGTAATCAGAAGGCAGCCTCAGGAGCGCTCCTGGCAATTACGCTGATCACCCCAGGCTCTTGATTGTCCCCCTCAGAAAGTAAATCCCAGGCAGCTGGGCCTGGATACAGGTGGGTGGGGTAACCACAGCAGGGCTGATTGTGCCAGAAGGGTGGCAGGGCCCAAAACGTGAGCATCACCGTCACACCCTAAATGGGACACATTTGCTAAATTTATTTCTGATGCAATTTTACGGTGATTACACTGATTTCTCTTTAGTAATTGAGTCTGGTGCATAGCTTGATGCCTGTGGCCTGGCTGTGAGGCGGCTGGTGCAGGAACAGGAGGCGCTGAGATTTATGGACAACTGTCACTGTCCTCGGATGAAGCTTGGGAGACAGGAAGGCAGCACGTGGACAAGGGGACCCTCATGCATCTCTCTGAGCATCCACTGGCCTGGGGGTCTAGATGAGCCCTGTGCTTGATTCCCTCACTTGGTCTGAACTCAGATGTTGACACTGTATACTCACCAACAAGATAAGGTTGCTGGATGTGAGCCCAGGCCACAAGCATCATGCTTCTCTGGGAAACAGGCACCAGGACACGAGGTTGTTGTTGTTGATATGCGCCATTGACTCACCTGCGACTCATAGCAACCCTATGTACAACAGCCCTAAACTCTGCCCTATCCTGTGCCAATCTCACCATCTCCAACACACCTACCCCCAATTCCCCAGTCACCGAATCAATCCATTTCATAGAGGATCTTCCTCTCCTGCAGTGTCCCTCCACCCTCCCAAGCACGACGTCCTTCTCCAAGGACGGGTCCCTCCTTGCAACATGTCCAAAGTATGTCAGATGAAGCTTCATAATGAATGGTGAAGAGGTTGAGATTGTTCAGTTTTGGTTTGTTTAGATCCAGAGCCAACACTCTTGGCACCAGCAGCCAGGAAATTAAAAGATGTATTGCTATGGGAAAGTCTGAGGTTAGAGACCTCTCTAAAGTGCTAAGTGCAAAGATGTCTGTCTGGAGACTAAGGTGCGCCTGATACATGCCATGGACACGAGGTGACCCGTTCAGAACCAAGCAGCATTTCTAACAGTGAGACCAAGCAGCAGGTCTGGGCTGCAAAGGGCTCTGGGAAGCAGAGGCCAGCACCTCCCACCAACCAGGGACCTAGCCAACTCATTCTGGGAAGCGAAGCGGCCCCACCCTCAGTTCCAAGGGCTGTATTTTCACAAGCCTCGCAGAGCAGTCCTGGCCCACTGAGCTGTCCACAGGCCATCGATTGGGACCTTCACATGGATATTAAACACTGCTCAGACCTAGAAGTTTCAGAAGCCACCAGCCTCTGGGGTGCAGCCTGGCACAGGTATTTTGTTCAAGTCTTTGTTGAGCGCTGGTAGCCTATTCCTAAGGAGTTGTGCTGCCAACCCAAAGGTAGGTGGTTCAAATCCACCAGCTGCCCCATGGAAGATGGACAATCTTCTCCCATGGGATTTACTGTCTCTGAAAAAACCCGCTGGAGGGTCAGCTATCTCTATGGTACACAACAAACCCTTCAACCCCTCCCCAAATGCCCCACCTCTGGACAGTGATGAATCACCTTGGGGAGGTCTGTTTAAAAGGTCACAAGAGCCAGGGTGTGGAGTCAGCACACCCCACTTTGGTCAGGGGTCGGTTGCACTGCTAATGCCCCCTTCCCAGAATGGGTTCCGCCTGTTTTCATGGGGCTCAGCAAGATGCCTGGCTGTCACCTCCCATCAACCTGCCCAAAAACACACCAGGAGTCAGACACTGTAGCAAAAATGTTTAATCTCTCGTCATGTGTGTGTATTTACAAGTACTAAATCTGAGGAACAGTAAAATAGGAAAGAGCCGTGTATGTACACAGAGGCTGCACACCTGGCAGCCACGGCCACCGCCAGAGCTACCAGTGGGCTCGTGAGCGTGGGCTCAGGGTCACTCTGCTTTGCGGAGGAGGGTCTGCGGCATTAAAGGACAGCTAATTGTGGACTTCATCTTAAAAATATCTTCTCTCTAAATACATCTATTCTAGCTGTGTAGCACCAACAGTGGGAGCCGTCATGCCCAAAGCCAGGAGGGCCCCCACGCAGGGCTCTCAGGAAAGTCACGCCGGGAGGGCGAGGAAGGATGCTTTGGTTCCTCGGTGGCAAGTCCCTTGCCCGGCACAGAAGGGAGGTGGCCAGGGGGCCCACCCCAGCCTGCTCCTGGCAGCCCTGACTCCGGGGCCAAAGTTGGACAGTGGCAGAGCCAGCAGCCCGGGTCAGGCTCTGAGGGTGCAGGGCAAGCTCGAGGTATATCAGGGCCTCCTTAGAGGCTTCAGGTTCCCAAACCAAGCGTGCGCTGTCCTTGGGGCACCCCTGAAGCAAGTCCAGGAAAGAACGAGGGCTGGGCAGGGCCAGGATGTAGCTGGGTGCCCAGACACCCCTGGGCCCTCCTGCAGGGTGGGCAGTAGCAGCAGTGTCTGACAGGCTAGGGTGTCCCCTAAACAGTACCTCCACTGGTAGCCTGGGTTCCCCGAGCCTGGCCTAGTAGAGCAGGCTTTCAGGGCGCTTGTCCATCTTCACTGACCATTCCAGTTCAACCCTGCTCCATCAGGATCACCTCCCTGGCCAGTGAGAGGGGCAGCTAAAGACAGAGGACTAGGACCCTGCCCCCCCACCTCCCGGAGTGTGGCCAGGGCTATGTGTCTGAGCCTGTGAGCTAAGAGACGCTGCTGAGCTGGGAGACGGCGTTTTCAGAATTGCCTTGTTCAACGCCTATGTAAACAGATATTGCTAAAGTGCTTGCAACTCACCACGGGTGTGGCTCCAGGACCCGGCTCGCCACAGGGCTGTTCCACAAGGCAGCCCACGCGGACGAGGGCAGCTGGGCAGGGCGCCCACCCCTCTGCATGAAGCTTCAGCAAGGAGGGGCCAGGGGTGGGCTGTGAGAGGGAGGCCAAGGAATCCCGGCCCGACTGAGGGGGAACTGGAAGCACAGACGGCTTTGCTCAGAGCCAGTGTCCAGGGAAGACCTCAAGGGGAAATTGAAGCTCGTGCCAACCTAGGCTGAGCCAGTCAGCGTCAGAAAGGGGCTGGGAGGGGTCCAGGGGTTGGGTCTCAGCCAAAGCCAGGGGGAGGGAAGAAACCAGTCTTCATGGTCTCCGGGAACCTGGATCTGCTCTGTCCCCAAGTGACCGAGCCCTGGTGTCACCCTCAGGCTAGGACAGGCCCGAGTTCAAACGACAGGAGGCCCATGCCTGCTGCAGGCAGACCCCAGGGGCCAGGAAACTCATCTCCCTGGCTTGAAAAGCTTCCTGAGTCAGGGCCAGATCCACACAGCGGGGGGCATGTCCACACAAGGTGGCTCCTGCCTGACCTGGATCTGCGTGAGCACACCTCGTATGGCAGCCTTGGGGGGTAGCGGAGGGCTCTGCTGCTGGGCTGGGCTGGAGAGCAGGCTGGCCCGGTCACAGTTAGCTGTCCCTTAAAGTCGTGGAGTCTTTAGTACCATCGGAGTGAACTTGAAACGGGCGGCTGTTCGTTTTCACAAGTGACTAATTAATTAAAAAAACATTTAAAAAAAAAAGGTCTAACAACCTCTAGTACCAACACTTGCAGGTTTTAAAAGATTGACTTGGACTAAACGCTAGGACGGTCATGCAGTCACCCACGGGCTCACACCTCGTGCTTGGGCGGCAGGAAGGGCCCCTCAGGCAGAGTTGAGAGGGACGGTCCAGACACAGGGCCCCCAGCAGCTCAACCGCCTCCCCAGACCTGGCCTTCTTCCCACTGCCTTAAGATCTTGTTCTCAGTGGTCACACGTCTCCTCCTCCAGGGACTATACACACCCCACTGGGGCTGAGGGTGGAGGATGAAGCCACACATGAATATATGTATATATTCACTTGTGTGTGTGTGTGTGTGTGTGTGTGTATCAAGTCTTTCATTAAAAACATGTCCATTTTTGCCCAGCTGATCTGCAGTCTCTCTGCTTCCTGGACTCCAGTTTCCAAGCCCAACATGATCCAAACCAGGGATGGTCAGAGGCTCTGGGCATTGCTTTGTTGCCCATGCATCCAGCATGAATAAAAACTATTGTCCCAGATGTCCCACTGAGAAGCCGAATGTCACTGAGATGCCAGACTGGAAGCCACTGGAGAGGGGAAGTTGAGAGCAAGGAAGAAAGGGGCAGGGTGCCCAATCCCAGGAAGTCAGTGGCCTGGGAAGACTCACCTGCCCTGTGGGCAGCTGGGAACTAGCTTGGGAGCAATAAATAACAAGCGTGCACACAGGACCAGGACGGAACCTGGACCTGAGTAGCTTCCAGGGCACAGCCCTGAGGACAGGAAACTCCAAAATCCAGTCTGAGGTCACCAGGGCTGCAAGACCCCTCCATAGGAGGGGCGGCTGAAGGGCACCTCTGAGTGAGGTACACAGCATCCTGTCTGGCCCGCGGGAGCACGCGGTGAATCAGGGTGGTCACGTTGGGCGTGGTGGGGTCAGCAGCCCCGTCTCATCCTGACCCACCTCAGGCCTCTAACCTCGCCCCCAGCTGCCGAGCAGGCCCTGGGCTCCACACTCAGCCCCCGGGGGGTTGCTACAGCCTGAGAAGCCGTGCTGGGTCGGCTCCAGGAAGGCTCTGGCCTTGCTCCTCACCCTCAGATGTCCCTCTGCCCTCCCGAAGGCCCGCAGGCGGCTCTGGCCGGGCAGCCAGCCCACCATCCTCGGCAGACCCCTGATGCACAGAGTGGAGAAGCAGACACGCAGGCACATCCGTCCACACACAAAGCTGGCTCCATGCCAGGCAGAAGTCAGCAGAGGCTAGAGGACGCAGTCCTTGGAAACGCAAGTCAGCCGTGTGGGGTCCTGAAGTCCTGGGCTCCAAGCTCCACAGAACAACCCAGAGAGGATGGCCAAGAGGCTGCCATCCGGTCTCCCAGCCCAGGCCTGGCCTGCCAGCTCCACATTGCTTGTCCTTGCCCTACGCAAAGGCACTGGCCACTGCCTCAGCTGCTTAGGGACATGGTGTCCACGACCTGCTCCAGCTTGCTTCGGAGCCGCTGCCGCCGGGCCTGCTCGTCCTTTTCTAGGGCCACCAGGATCTCGGGAAAGGGAGAGAGAAGCATTATAGGTCCGTTCAAACTACTTCCTCAGAGCAGGTATGCAAGTGCCCCAGGCCCCAAGGACACATAGGAGAATGGGCTGGGCCACGGCACCAGCTGTTGGGCAGTTTATCCTTGCCCTTCCCTTGGCCAGGCTGCAGTGGTAAGGGGCACTGCCTAGCTCATCATCTTGCCTGGGCCACCCAAGCCTACCTCAAGTAAGGGGCTCAATGACGGCCCTAGCAGCCCTGGACTGTCACCACTTGCTCCTCTCTCACTCCATGTGCATATGGAATCCCAGTCTCCTCCCAGGCCAGCCACCGCTTCCCCCACTTCCCGTACTCAAGACTTGCTTTCCCAGTTTCCTAATGATGACCCTTAGCTGCCATGTATCTAAGGTGGGCAGCCACCTGCTCTTGGCCCCTGGCCCGTCCTCACCGTCCCAATACCAGTGAGCGCCCCCTCCTACCTCACTCTTCACGCTGCTCCCCACTCTCCTCAGTCCCCCTGGGTCCCCCGCTTCCTGCTGCCTTTGTTGACTGTCTCCATGCCCCTGCCTTACAGTGCTGGTGTCAGGGACATGTGGGCCTGTCTGTGCCCTCTCAGACACATGCACCAGTGCCACCAGCCTGACC
Source organism: Elephantulus edwardii (assembly GCF_000299155.1). Lineage (NCBI taxonomy): Eukaryota > Metazoa > Chordata > Mammalia > Macroscelidea > Macroscelididae > Elephantulus > Elephantulus edwardii. The sequence goes on along the minus strand of NW_006399911.1, from coordinate 4,668,206 downwards.
ACGCTTCAGCCCATGGATCCTGCGCTCACATCCCTCAAACTAAATGTCTGCCAGGTGAGCCGGACCCCGTAGAGCTGCCCCTCTGCAGTCTCTCCACCTCCATTCAACACACCTCTGTGCTTCCCACTGCTCAGGCCAGAACAGGGCTGGAACTGCCATCCACACAGCCCAGCAGGTCCCTAGGGCTGTACTGACGCATGTCTGCTCCCTACTAGTCTCATCATGTCCCTTCTCTAAATATCCACTGTCCCCATCTCATCTGAGAAACTGGTGGGCCCATCGAGGCCTGCAGGCCTGCTGCTGAATCCTGATTCTGCTGTGTCTCTCATACAGACCCATGGTCAGGCCTCTCCTCCCAGATGCCTTGGTCCACACAGACATTGGGGAGGCTCCCAGGACCCTCTCCACGTCAGGGAAAGGGCCATTCAAGAGCCTTGGACCCAGGCCAGAGACTTCTGCTTAGACAACTCCAATGCTTGTCACCAGCCACACCCTCCCCAAAAGATGCATCCCCCGTCCCGGTCCCCAGGAGAGGAACATTTTTGTGACCTGTTCTAGCATGATCCTGCAATTTCCAAACTGCCCCTTTTAACAGCCAAGGGCTACCTCAGAGCCCTGACCAACAGGCATCAGCAGGGCTGAGACAGGGTGGTAGAAGGCTCGAGAGCAGGTGAGCTGAGGGTGGTGGTGCCCACATCCCAGGACAGGAGGCCACTGCCCCGCGAGGCTCACCTCATCCTTGTACTTGGTGATGTAGGAGTAGATCTCATGCAGGGCACTCATGCTGTTGAACTGGCTCAGGTGCAGCCTTGACTGCTCGGCCAGGTACGCACTCATGTCTTGGTCGCTGATGGCTGGCATTTTCGCAATGTCAGCATAGTACCTGTGGGCAGCCAGGTGTGGTGGAATTCAGGTCCTAGCCCTACCTGACCACCCATCTACCCAACCCCGCACCCGCCTGTACCCCCGCACCTCTCCACCCAGCTCTTGTAGTTAGGGATGTCCTTAGCATAAAGCAGCTTATTGGAGGGCGAGTCCTTGCCCAGCTTGTGCTCAGATGTGGAACAGGAGTCCATAAAGGTCTGGGCGACCACCGACAGGCAGGCGTCCGTGATGCTGCTCTTGTGGATGTCAAACACAAACTGTGGGTTCTTGATGACGTTCACCCAGAAGCGCAGAGGCAGGCTGTGGGGAGGTGGCCTGCTCAGAACCATCGACACACTGCCTGGCCCACACCCCCAGGCCAGGCCATCCTGACTGGCCAGGCCTCTTAGCCAGTGTGAGACTGCACCCCTGGGCCTCGGCTTCCCCTTTACAAGGAGGGGTTGGTCCATGACACGTGGTCCTGCTGATGTTGACTGACTTGAAAGTGTCCTCGGACATCCACACAGATGGGGGAACTAAGGCCCAGGGAGGTCAGGAGTTCTCAGTGCTTGAGGGTGGGCACACAAAGGCTGTCCTTATCTCCTAACCCACTGACCAGGCTCACAGACACAACACAGGCTTTCTCTCTCACACACACACACAGCCATGTGTATATACATACATATGGTCAGCTACACATGTGTACGTGTGAAATGCTCACAAGCACCATCACCCTTACATGGTCACACACACCTCCACCTGTACATGGTCTTACACACAGTTACTAGTCACAGGCAAGCACACAGCCAGACACAAGACACACACACAGAGCACAGTCACAGAGCCCAAGGAACATGGGCAACTTATACCTGACAGAGTGCAAAGGAAAGACATACTCATGACTGTTCAGCACATCCAGTTCACAGCTACACACAGGGGACAGGAGTATCTCTCTCTCTCTCTCTCTCTCTCACACACACACACACACACACACTCTCAGCATGCTGCCTGGGCGCCCGCTCCCTGGGTACCAGTTGCTCTTCCAGGTGTGCCGCACGTCAGAGTCGTGGATCTGGTGCTTGTCAGCCTGCTCATCTAGGAAGTCAAACATGTACTTGATGGCCAGGGGCAGGGCACTGCCTCGGTGGGCTGTGCTGAAGATGGTCTCGAACAGGTCATCCACAAACTTTTGCAGTGTGCCCTGGGTGGTAAATGGCACATCTTTCGGCTCTGATACACCACCAGCCCCTTCCTGTATGCCAGGGACCCCACCTCCCAGGTGCCCCGGGCACAGGGTTGGAGGAGGACTGGAGACTGGGCTCCCGTCTGTGCCTGCATCCCTGCTGGCCTACCTTGGTGGCCAGCAGCCGTGTCAGATAGATCTCTGAGACCATCTTGCTGCCGCGGTCCCCTTCACGCTGGTCAAGGTGGTCATGGTTCTTCACTAAGTGCCAGAGCTTGGTGCCGCTCTCCAGGTCGGGCGTGATCATAGGCGTGCGTGAGCGCAGGCTGTCAGGGCTGCTCGCCGTGCGCAGCATGCTCTCTGCAGGCACATGCGGGTGTGTGTCTGTCAGCCCCACCCACAGGGACCCAATTGGCACCACAACCCAAGACCAAGTGTCCAAGTGGTAGGCCCTGACGGGGTCCCCACATCAGCCAGCTCTGACTGCCAGGGAACCTCACCAAGGTGAGATAGCATGAAAGAGGCGCTGGTCTCATGGCTCACCATATCTGCTAAGGGATTTGGTGAAGGTTGAAGAGTTGGAGATGTTGTAGGCAGATGTCTGCTTGGGCACCAGTGCCACCGAGGACCCATCCGTCACCTAGGTGCAGAGAATCAGAAGATGCCACCACTGCCTCACGTTCACCTGGACAGTGAGTGGTTCTCCCTGTACTTGCCACCACACTCAAGAGCCTCTGCTTTCCCAGCACCCATCAGAATGACGCTAGAATAGTTTCACACACTTTTTCTGGGCCTTTTCCATCATTCACCTCACCAGGTAAATCAGAACGTGGCACAGAGCCTGGCAGCAGAACTGGCCACAATCCTCACCCTGGCCCTCGCCTCACTCTAGGGCACTTCGAGCCTCTCGGGAAGAGAGCTGCTGGCCAGCCAGCAGGGCAGTCACCTGGTAGTGAGCCAGGGTGTTCAGCCTCTTCCAGTCATTGTCGATCTTGGTGGTGACATCCTCGTCCTGCAGGATGATCCGAGCCATGCGGCCCTGGCGCCACTCTGAAGGGAGAGAGGAGAGCACAGCAGGGGTTGGTAGGGGCAGGTCATCTGGCAAAGGGCCTTGGACTCCGAGAAAGGAGGGCACAGGAGGGTCTACCTCCAAGCAGCTCCAGGCTTCAGCAGAGAGCCTGAGATGCTGCTTACAGCAGAGTGAGCACCCTTGGGGATGTGCTGTGCCCTCTGCTACAGATGTGCTCCATTCCCGGCTCACACAGAGGCAGCCAGACCCCAGGTTCTAGCCAAGTCTACTGTGGGCTCCAGAACCCAGCCCCCAAACCTGCTGCTACTCCTATAACATCCTTGCTGAGCACATGGCACCTCTGCCTAGCACAACATCAGAGCTAGGAGTACCCTCCTCCAGCTGCCCTGGCCTACAGGTTGTCTCTACAAAATACCCCAGAGCAGTTCTGGAGACAGCTCCGCTCTCATCTTCATCCATGCCCCAGATCAATACATAGCTTCTAAGCTGCCTCTGGCTTCCAATCTCAGTTCTAAACCCCACTGCCCTCAGCCAAGTAGTTCTCAGACCCTGATCACACCCTCCATCCAAATCTTCACCCAGACCAACACCCCTCGCTGCTCAGACACACTCTGGCGCCTGCTAACCCTTGGGCACACATAGCACCCAAGCCCTGATCAGAAAGCCCAGTTCCCTTCAGCTCCTCTTCCGGCTCACCTAGGTCCATGTCCCCAGCCTTGGGCCGCTGGGAGTAGGGCACACCCTTGTAAACAGCATCCAACAGCTTCTCCTTGACCTGCGTCACAGTGTCACAGTTGAGCCCTTTCACTGGTACTTCGGGCGCATTCTCGTTCTCAGGGTTCACACAGTTGAGGGTCTGTAGCAGGGAGAGCGTGGCAGCATTAGTATTTGGATCCTGGCACACTGGCAACCCTCCGCACTGAGATGGATGAGTCCACGGCAGTGCCCACCAGGTAGGAAGAAGGGACAGGGTCCAATCTGGCAGCACCACTCACCAGTGTCTTATAGTCAATCTGCTGGCGGATGAGCTTGTCCTCGCTCAGGGAGTAGCGGGCCTCGCCCGTGATGGCGTCGATGGGACCCTTCTCCATCTGCTGCTTGATGGCGCAGTACAGCATGAAGAGCGGCTCCCCAGCACACTCCTGAGGTGCAGGCAGGAGTCAGGACCTGGGCCCTGCACCCTGCCCTCCCAAGCCACCTAGCTGCTGCTCCCAAAACAGTTACTGAACAGCCCCAGGCAAGGAGAGAAAGGAAAATATCCAATTGGGTTTATGAGGCAAGTGTAACACAGTTTTCCAAAATACCTGAGACTGGGCAAAAAGTAAAAACACACAACCACAAACCAATTTTCCTCAAAGAGATGACAGAATGAAATACTGCCTGGTCCTGAGTCAACTTCACAATTGTTACTCTATTCCACAACTGATGAAGACATAGGATCAATCTGTCTCCTTAATGGTCTTATTTTTCCCTCAACTCTATTAAGCACGATGTCTTTCTCGAAGAAATGGCCCCTCCAGATAACACGTCCAAATCATATGAGACAGACTTTCGCTACCTTCACTTCTAAAAAACACTCTGCCTGCATTTTTCTTCTAAGACAGGTATGTCTGTTCTTCGGCAATCCGAGTACCCTTCACCAACACCACAATTCAAAGGTATCAATTGTTCTGCAGTCTTCCCATCTAATTTTCACATGCATTTGGTACGTTCACATGCAATGGAAAATGTCATGACTTTTGTTCAGACTCACAGTAGTCTTTAAAGTGATAGCCATGATCTTCAGGACTTTAAAAAGGTCCTTTTGCAGATCTGCATAATGCAGTATTTTTATCTCTTGACAGCTGTTTCCATGAGCAATGATTATGGATCCAAGTAAAAGGAAATCCTTGACAACTTCACTATTTTCTCCATTTCTCTTGATGCTGTATTGTGTTGTATTGATTGGTAGTATAGAGAGGATTTTTGTTTTCTTTAGGTTCAGATGCAGGCTCAAACAGAAGGCTCAAAGCTCAAACTGCATCAGCAAGTACTTCAAGTCTTTATGTTCTGCAAGTTAAGATGACACCATCTGCATAACAGCCTGTTTTAACAAGGCTTCTTCCAACATCAATGTCACATTCTTCTTCATACATTCCAGCTTCTTAGATTATTTACTCAGCATATAAACGGAATATGTACAGGGAAGGATACAATCCTGACACACACCTTTTCTGATTTAACCATGCAGAACTGTTTCTTGCTCTATGTATAGGTTCCAAATGAGTACAAGGAAGTGTCCTGGCGTTGCCATTCTTCTCATTGTTATCCTAATTTGTTAGGATCCACACAACTGGATGCCTTTGCATGGTCAATAAAATACAGGTAAATATCCGTCTGGGAGTCTCTGCTTTCAGCCAAGATCCATCTGATGTCAATAATGACATTCCTAATTCCATAGCCTCTTTCTTCTGAATCCAACTTTAATTTCTGGCAGTTTTTCCACTCAAGGTACTGCTCCAGTCATGTTTTAATTCTTTTCAAGGTTTTAATTGTGTGTGATATTAATGATATTATTCTGTAATTTCTGCCTTGTAGGGGACAGTCTGTATTTGGAATGGTCAACAATTGGCAGTTGGTTGGCCAGGTAGCTGTCTTCCAAATTTTTTGGCACAGACAAATGAGCATATCAGTGTTGCAACTGTTCGCTGAAACTTCTCAACTGGCATTCCATCAGTTCTTGGAGATTTGGTTTTGGCCAATGCCTTCAGGGCAACTTGGACTTCTTCCTTCGGTACCAATGGATTTTGATCATATGATTCCTCCGGAAATAGGTGAGCATCAAACAATTTATTTTGGTACAGTGGCTATGCACTCCTACCATTTTCTTCCGATGCTTCTCTCATCATTCAATATTTTACCCAGAAATTCTCTAAATTCAAGTGGAATACACTTTCAAGGTTTTAGTTTGGTTCTTGCGGATTTTTTTTCCTTTTCTTCAGCTTAAATTTGAACTTGTTTATGAGTAACTGGTGTGTCTATTAATGCCTGGTCTTGCTCTAACTGATGATACTGAGCTTCTCCATTGTGTCTTTCAACAGATACAATCAATTTGATTCTTGTGTATTTTACCTGGCCAGAACTGGTCCACATATATTATCAGGTTTTGTTTCTGTTTCATTTTGTTTTTCAAAAAAAGTGCTTGCAATGAATACTCTGTCATCAGACAAAATTGTATCAATGTGCTCTCCAGCCTTATTTCTATCACCAAGGCATTATTTTCCAACTACCAATTCTCCTACTCTGTTTCCAACTTCGGCATTCCAACCACCATTCATCATTAGTTCTAGATTGTAAATGGACAGAATCCCTCCGATTCTCCATCTTTGGCTTTAGTAGTTGATGCATACTGTTCAACAACAGTCACATTAACACGACTTCCTCACAAGATCATAAACATTATCTCAGTATTGTACTTTAGGCTGTTTTTGTTGCTGGTTGCCTTCGAGTCAAGTATGACTCATTGCTACCCTATGAACAAAAGGCCTGAAGCCCCTCTACAACTATCAACATTTATCCAAGTTCACAGAGTTTCCAGAGGCAAGTTATTTAGGAAGTGAATGCCACTCCTGCTTCCAAACATGTCATAGTATGTCATTGTTTTGATGTGCCATTGAGTCACCTGCTTCCAAACATGTCATTGTTTTGATGTACCATTGAGTCACCTGCAATGTATAGCGACACAAATATATAGTTCAAATCCGAAGTCTCCTCTTTTGATCCCAAGGAAGTGGCTTTCATGTCAATGGACCAGCCTCTCTCTCCTCCTGGTCAACCATCAAGCTCTCAGCTCCTCCAACAAATCAGACCTGAACAGTGGCGCCTCTTCCTCCCTCTTTAAGCCTGTACATCTCACAGTTTCTGATCATTCAATGTCCCACCAAGGCCGGGGGTGGGGTGGGGTGCTGGAAATCAGGCATCTACTTCCAAATTTATCCCACAGATATTCATATGCTCCTGACCACCTGCCTGTAGGGATAATGGCACAACAGTTAAGCACTTGACTGCTTAGTGACAGGTGGGTAGCTCACACCCTTCTAGCTGCTGTACGGAAGAAAGACTTGTCAATCTGCTCTGGTAAAGATTACAGCCCAGAGAATGCTGAGAGACAACTGAACAATGCCACGTGGAGTAGCAAGGAGTGCAGCCAAAAATGCTCCTTGGGAAGCAGGGCTAGATCTTGAATTTTTCTTTCTTTTTTTTAAGAAGGTGTTTATTACTCTTCTTTGCATTCCTGGCATATGATTCAAAATGGCCAATACTAGTCCATTTCAGTTCACTAATACCTAGGATATCCATCTTTATGTGTTCCATTTAATTTTTTAAAACTTCCAATTCTCTAAGATTCATACTTGACACATTCCATGTTCCAATTATTAATGGTTATTTGGCTCTCCTTCTCCTTATTTTGAATAGTGCTATATAAGCAACTGAAGATCCTTCACTGGCTGAAAGCCTTACTCAGTCCACGTGACTAGTGCAGACTCGACAGTGAGACAGCAGCAATTCTCCAGTCTTATTCTGAGAACCTTCCAATCTGAAGGTCTTTACCAGCATATGGTGAACAATGTTCCTCTGTTATTCATAAGTTTTTCACTGGTAAATTACTTCACAAGTGGATGACCAGTCCTGCTTAGTATATAGTCTGGAAGCTCTACTGAAATCTGTCTGCCACAAATGACCCTGCTGGTATTTTAAACACTAGTGGCAAAGCTTTCAAAACCACAGCAACACGGAAGTACAAAAAGCTGACAGGTGAGTGGTTAATCTTTCTCAATAAAATCCTGTCCCTACAACCAGAAGAGAATAAAGTACATAAACGGGACATCCCCTTCTAAGAAAGTAATCCTTTTGCACATAAAAAAAAAACACACAAAACAACACACTTCTCCAAACAGCGCAAGAAAGAAACCCACAGACAAGGGAAAAAATATTTGGCAATGACATATCTGATAAGGGATTTATATATAAAATTTATAGAATACTCTACCACTTTAATAAGAAAAAGGTAAACTCCCCAATCACAAAATAAGCACAAGATATGAACAGACACTTCACCAAAGAAGACACTCAGATGGCAAACAAACACATAAAGAAATGTTCAAAATCCACAGTTATCAGAGAGATGCATATCAAAACAAATATGAGTTATCATCTCACCCCAGCAATAATAGCAAAGTTCAACAGAGCAGCAAACAACAAATGCTGGTGAAGTCTGTAGAGAGACTGGAACTCTTATTCACTGCTGGTTGGGAATGTCACCACACTGCAGGGCAGAGTGCTGCTTGCTCAGGTCTCCACTGGTCCTGGCTGTCATCATTTTCTCTAGCCTGTGTCTACATTAGCCGCACCCCTGGCACAGGGGAACTTCTGCAGGTCAAGCGGGCAGCAGGTTCCTCCAAGCCCACAAACCCACTTTGGCCCTAGTAACCAGATGCGACAGTCTCCTATGCAACTTGAACAATCAGAGAAATAGCTGCTAAGGAGAAAGTTTAAATACGGATCCTCCCAAGACCTACAGACAACAGCATGCCTGTCTTTGAAATTGCATTCCATTTGCAAACTTGGGTTTCACTAAGTTGGTCAGGAGAAGGAGAGAAAAGGGCTGGGGGTCAGAGCACAAAACCATTAACAGCTGCCTCTTCCCAGAAACATCACCAGAGAGTGGTAAGGAAGAGCTTTCCATAGCCTCATCAGACCAAACACCTGCACGAAGGCCCCCCAGCCCAGTACTTGTAGGACACAGAAAGACACACAGTAGCACCATTACAGGTCAGAGAGGTGGGGTCACCGGCCCAAGGCCACACAGTGAATGAACGCAGAAGCCAAGATTCAAACCCAGACTCCAAAATGAGCTGCATCAGATGTCCCAGGCTGGCCAGACCACTCAGTCCTACCCTGCGGTTCTCCCCAGCCCTCGTCTAGCTCCACTCCTCCTTCTATGGGGTCCCTCAGATAGTGAGGTCAGGATCCAGAACCCAAGGGCTTCCCCCCATCCAGTCAGCCCCTAGGCTCCCTCCAGCTGTGCAGTGCAGGAACTGCCCGAGGACACTGCTCCTTCTCAGCATGATGCTGCAGCTGAACCAGGGATGCCAGGGCACATGCCTCTCCTGGCGGGAAAGGGGAGTTAGGACCCTGCCTCATACCACACACCAGCAAGACAAATCGAAAAGGCCATACTGGAAAACCTCCTGGAAACCACAGGAAACGGACAGAGAGACAACTCAAAAGAAATACACATGACCAATCGAGCACGCAAAAAGATGTTCAAAAGATTACCAAAGAAATGCAAATTAACACCACATTAACCATTCCCACACAGCAAACTGCAATGATGAAGAAGATTATTAAGAAAATGTTATCAAAGGTATGGGTAAATGGCATTCAAATGCTGCTGGCAGGAAGGCAAAAAAATGTGTGCAACAGTTTTTGCACGGCAGTTTGGGGAGGTGCACCTGACCACCTACAGTCTCCTTCTAGAAATCCACCTAGAGACACAGAGTAGACAACACCCAATGCATTAGGGTGGGGCCGCCACCCCTCACACCAGTCAGCAGTGCCCCAGGCCATCCCTCAGAAGATGCAGCAGCAGTTGGAAGGAGCAGGGCAAGAATGGAGTGCTTCCTGGAAGATGTTCACACTGCCCAGAGCGGGCACGGGAGGTGGGGCCCACTGGTGCAATGACACAGTCCAAAAAAATAAACCCAGAACTCTGATGTGAGAGAAAACACAGACCAATGACTTCCTAACATTAAACTGCTCTCTACTTGCACACATTTACTTCAGTTAAAAAGCCCATCATCTACAAGGACAAGCAACAGACCACTGAGAAAGGCTCGAGCCAGTATACCTTCAGAACTGGAGGACTCACCCCTTTATATTTGCTCCTCTGTGTTTTGAACATGGATTATTTTTTATTGTTTATGTTACATGGATTGTTTTTTATGTTATTTGTTTCTAAACAATATTTTTTTAAAAGAGTTGTGCTCTTTAAAGACAGCATACAGTACACACACAACCACATAAAAAGCCAATGGTCAGCACTAACAATGGAAAACGGCCCCTGAGGCTGCCTAGGGGACCCACAGGGTGAGAACCATTCCTCCTTCCCTCCCACTGTGATGAGAGGCCAGGCCCTTTTGGTGTGGTTAGTGGGGAATCAAAGTAACCCCTGCATGAACCCTCCAGTCCAGCACCTGTGTCCTCCTGTGTCTCAGGACTGGACAAGAATTCCAACATGGCAATAACTAAGAGTAGGCCTGCCTGGAGCCTCCCGAGGCCTCCAGTGAGGACAGGAGCCAGTGTGGCTTCCAGCCAGCCAGTCTCTGACCTTGGCCCTCGCCCTCCACACATACCTGCTCCTGCTCACAGGGCACCCTCAGCTTTCCTCTTGGCTTCTGTTCTCACTGACTCTTGTCACACATGGTTACATCCCCATCCCAAACCTGCTCTTCCTGAGGTATCTTACCCACAGGGCCAGAGGAGAGCCCCCTGGACAGCAACCCGTACTTGCCCCTCCCTGCTGGAAGCCTCTCCCAGTCAAGTCACAACCTGCCTCCGAGGTGACCGGCCTCCTGAGCAGCCTGGCGTTACAGAAGACAGACTGCTGACCTTGGGCCATTCTTGCTCAGGTTGTTAACGGGCCAGGACTAGACAAGGGCCACTACACTGACACGGTGCACAGCTGGCCTCACTGCTCAGAGATCGGTTCCAGGCATTCCTTGTGGTCTGCAGCACAAGCACGAGGTGAAAAAACCTCATCTTCACAGGAATGTGCTTCCTACAACCGCATCACGACAAAAGTGATCATGGTGCATGAACACTTATCACTGCACAGCCTCACAGCAGGCCCCGCGCTCCACCTACTGCGCCTACCACCTCGGCTTTTGCTTTCATGGGATGTTCTTCCTCAGCTTAAACCTCGGACCACACTGGAATCCCACCCTCCCTGACCACCACAACTCAGTGTCCCCCTTTGAAAGACACCCCTCTTGCAGCTTGCTCTTTTTCAGACAAGAAAATCAAGGAGAGAGTTACACAGTTCAGCAGCTGCCACTTGCAACCACTCCTCAGCCACGCAAGACACTGCCTCGGTTACCATACCCTCCAACAACTCAGAGCACACACCAGTCTGTGACTGAGTGATACTACATCACCTCATGAGGACAGAGGCCCTCCACACCACACCTTCATGTGGTCCAAGAATCAAAAAGCTGGGTTTTTCTATGTGATTTCTCAAACTGCACGCAGCCAACTGTAAATGCAAACTATAGACCGAACTCACCTGGGCCTAACACGTTCAGCCTGGTGCAGTCAGCGTGCAACCTCTGCCTGCGCCCTGTCAGAGGCTGGTCACAGGCGAGGGGTTGCACAGGGCTTTCACACAAAGTGCAGAGTGTGCCCCACAGGACCTCGTACAGGCAGCCCCCCCAAGCCTGCACCCCACTCTCAGCCCAGAAGCTCTTCTCCTCAGCCACGTGCACATGTGTGTGCAGAGCTGGCTGGAGACCATTCTGAGAAAGGAACTAGGGAACAGGACAGGTGTCCCCAACAAGCCCACGCCAGGCTACGCACCCCGAGTCAGACTCTCAGCAAGGATTCTGTGAACCCTCCACATCCTTGTGCTCTGTCCCTGACACACCTCAGTCTCAGATTGTCACCCCTACAGCACTGTACCCCTCCCCCAGCACCCCCACTCTGACTACCCCCTCTCCTCGACTTACCTTGAGGAACTTGTACAAAAGGAAAGTAAACCAGTTGGTCAGCATCTTCTCCGCCACCGACTCAGTCCTGGGGGGACGAGGCAGAAGAGGCCATGGAAAAGCATGCCCATCCTTCTTGTGCCCCCCTCCACTCTCTGTGCATGGTTTCAGTGGCTGGCGTAGACACGGCGGCCTCAGCTTTCTGCTCCCAGAGCCCAGATCTCTGCTAGACCTCAGGCTGGTACTGAGCAGCCGACCTCTGACCAGGGGCATCATAGCATGAGGTCTACGTGCACTACCCTGTGGGTGCCTGGGGCTTTGCCTTCAACCTCAAGCAGAAATGAGCGGAGGTTCTGGGTCTCGGGCTCACCGGCGCAGCAACAGCTTGGGGTGATTCTTGCTCTCCAGATTCTTCTCGATGAGGTCGGACAGCAGCTGCTTGAGCACGCCGGTGGCATACTCCATCTCGCCCTGCAAGGCTGTCATGATGAGCGAGGCCACGTTGCCACGGTCACGCATGGAGAAGCTGCGCTGGGCCTCCAGTGTGCGGATGAAAGTCAACAGGAAGTGCTTCTTGGTCAGCAGCTGTCCGAACAGTGTCAGCGACTTCTCCACGTTAGCCTGCACCTGTGAGGACATCACCACTCAGACCGTAGGATCAGCCCCAAGGGAGAGAGAAGAGCTGGCCTCAGGGCCCAGGAGCCCCAGGTACACAGGCAAATCAGCACAATGAGGAAAGGCAGAGTGAGCCTGGCAACACTGAGCGTCCACCGTCCTTCCAAGTTCACACTGTCATTAGGATGAGCTGGGGGTGTGGGTGAAGGGCCAGACCTCCCCGGACAGCTCAGAGGAAACCTAACTGCTGAGAGCAGCACTCAAAGCCCCTTCCCGCTGGGCCATTAGTGCTCTCCCATCAGCTGCCATCATAAGCACCATCCTTCCCAGTTCATGGATGCAGAACCAAGGCCCACACAGGGGCAGGGGGGATGCCCTGGTCCCAGGTCTGCTCTCTCTCATTCCCATCAAGGCTTCTCAGGGCAGGGAGTTTCCCTGCAGACTCCAAGCCAGCTTAGCTCACCCATACCGCGCCACAAGTAAACTGGTGGTGGGGCACAGGGTTCACCCACAGTCAGTCACAAGCAAAGGCAGTAAGCGCAGAGAGAGAGATACCAGAGCGTGCCAGCAACAGGGTAAGGAAGAGACCATGTCCAAAAGGGGCGCCTCATCACAGTATCCCTCAAAGGCAGCCTGGGCTGCGGACAGAACTCCATGAAGGCCCTCGGGTTCAGCCTGAAAGGGCACTGCCAGCCTACAGAGCCAACACCAGAGGGTAAAGACGGAGGGCTGTCAGTACAGCAGAGAAGCCAAGTGGCTCTGCCGGAACAAGAGGCTCGGGGTTGATGTGCCGGGGCCTGTGTAGTTGCCACTCAAAGGGGCATAGTGATATTCAGGTGCCCAGAATAAAGCCCACCTTTCTGAGGGACCCTATCACACACTCCCAATGGCCAGAGTCAGCCCAGCACCATCCACTACAGGTCATTCCACCCAGCACATACTGAGGCACCACCCCATAAGCTACCACTGATGCCCGTGCAATCGGAAGACTCAAAAGGAGGCAGGCAGACCACAAATCATCCATCAATCAGGGAGCCCCTGGAGCCCAGGCTGCAATGATGAGATGTGGTATCCCCGCTTGAAGCCAGGCCCCCTTTCTACCAGTCCTGGGGCACCAGAACAGAGCCACCCTCTCCAGCAAGTAGGCAGCTGGGAGCCATGTGACCAGGCTTGGAGCTCAGAGGCCTTGGCTGGTTGGGGTTCTGCTTCCAGCTCTCCTCTTCCCCTTAGACTTCAAATGCTCCCCAGAACCCAGCTAGCTGCTCACCAGCACCTTGAGGCAGCCCTGGGCAGAAGCAGACGTGTACACTCCACGCCAGTGTTATTATACCTCCATCTCCTTGAGCACAGGGTGGTCCTCGATCCCAGGGAAGAGCACTCGCATAGCGTAAGTCCGATAGTCGAGGAACGGAATGCCGGAGCCATCCAGGTCGCTGGTCAGCTCGTGGATATCCGTCTGCAGTTCGGCGAAGGCTGTGGGCCAGATGCTGTTCAGAGCCACTCATCCTCCCGAGCCAAGCCACACGCCTAAGTCACTACACACTCAGGATGCTCCTGACTTCCCTGGGTCTCAGTTTCCCTATCTCCAATCCAGGGAAACAACCAGGCCCCTGCCTGACTGGCTGACCACAAAAGAGGATGTTGGCACACATGCAGGGTCTAGTAGGGGATGCGACTTCTGCACTTCAAATGCTAGCATTTGAGGGGAGAGCAGCAACAGGTGGCCGGCTCTCCTGCCTCTCCCAGTCCACATCGCTTCCCTGCACTCTCTGTGGCTCAGCTGCCTGGGAAGGAATGAGATGCAGATGGATGGAGGATGGGTAGCAGCCCAAGACCAAGAACAAGGAACTGCAGAGGCCCTCCCCACACCTGCAGCCTCTCTGTCCACCTGACAGCGAGCACAGGAGCCCAGGTCCCTCCCAGGCCAATCGCTGCCAGGTATGCCAGGCATGCCAAGACAGAACATTCCAGAGCCCTGAGGTGTCGGCCCACAGCAACCTGGGAACATGCTATCTGATCAAGAGCCTGGGGAGCCACACAGTTCTGTGGAGCCGTCTGGCAGGTTTAATTAAAAGCTGGAGCCTTTCATCTCCTGGCACTGCTGCCAGGCGCTCAATTACCTCCGCCCAGTCAGGCCATACTGCCAGCTGCTGTGCCCGGCACATGCAGAGCAGACGAAGGCCATCCAGCCAGCAGACTGCCAGTGTTCTCGCCACCCTGGGACCCGGCCTACAGAAGCCCTCCCCAGGCCCTGTGCACCCCACCCCTGCCTGGCCAGTTCCTACCCTGAGTCAGCAAGAGTGCATGTGGCCAGCCTCTGGGCACAGCCCACATTCCTCAGTTCAAGGGGACTCCAGGAATGGATCTTAGTGTTAAAAACCTTGGAAGACCCAGGTTTCTTAGCAGCATGGGGCAGGGCAGACAGCTACGAGGCCACCGTGGGAGAAGGTGTAGCGGGCCTGTGCCCCACTGTGGCATCCTCTCCTCACCCTGGGTGGGTCAGGACAATCCAGAGATGGTAGAGAGCTCAAAGAACCGACCTCTGAGTGGAGGCCCCACAGCCCTCCACAGCACTCACAGTCAGATGAGGTTGAGGATCACTTAAGGCCAGCAGTGGCCCAGCTAGGACTTAGGATAGTGCAGGGTCATGGACTGTCAGAAGGGAGGACCGTGTCCCAGATACCCAAAGCCCAGGAAACTGGCTACCACTCAGTCATCCATTCTCACCAGGGTTCAGTACAACAGCCAAGGTCAGGAGCAGCTGAGCTCAACACAAAGGCCTCACTGTGACACCAGGTCGGCCCCTGCGGTCCAGCAGGCTGGCACCCTAGCCCCCGCCTCCCTGACTCACACCCGCACAGGGTGCTCCTCCTGGTGCCTGGATGCTTGCCATGGCACGGAGCTGTGGTCCAGGTGCATCTGTTAAGACTGGCCAAGTGGATGACTGTGCACCTGGCCAGCGAGGCAAGACCCCGAGCCTGTCCTTCCTATGAGGCCAATAAACTTTGACTACAGACAAGAGTGCATCTAAGAGTGAGAGTGGAACAAGGCAGGTTCCTGCAGGCCCTAAGCCCAGCTCACTTGGGCCAGCATTGCCTTTTACACAAGTCCCATCACCCTCACCACAAAGCGAGCATGGGCCGAGTTCCTGATGCTCACACCAAGAGTTTGACTTCATTCCAGCAGAAAGTACTGTGGATGGACACCTCAAGACAGAACTCCCACAGACAACACAGTCCAGAGCCTGAAGAAATGGAAGTCTGGGGCAAAGAGGCTGCATCCTTCAGGGCAGCCCATGCAGGCAAACTCCTCACCATGGCTCAAGCCCAACTGGAGTCCCTCACCTGCCCTGAGACTCAAGTGTCCTGCCCACAGCCTCCCTGCTGTTTCCACCTCTGTCCTAGATGTTACACCACAAACGTGGCAGGACACTGGCCTGGCTGCTGTCACTCCAGAAAGGGTCACAAAATGGAGTGGACCACAACGGGAAACTGGCCTGGCCCCTGCAGCCCTGGCCCTGCTGACCTTCCTTGCACTCCAAAGCCACACGAGACTCGAGGTTGTCCATCTGCAACTGTAGCCGCTTGAGGGTACGGTCGGCATCGCGTGACTTCCGCTTGTAGGCGATGAGCACGGCCACGATGACTAGCAGGAGCAGGCCCCCGCCCCCGCCGATGCCCACAATGGCTGGCAGTGTCAACAGGCTGTCAGAGTACACCTGCAGCACCCCTGGCGAGAACTCGAAGCCTCCAGCCCGAACCTGTGGTGAGGGAGAGGCTCAGGACCATCGAGCTGCCCACCGGGAGCCCCCCCAACCCTGCCTGTGACTGATGGTGGGTCACAGGGGCATGGGGCTCTGCTGGGGATTGGGCCTGGGCCAAGAATGCAGGCTCCTACAGACACACGAGAGTGTGGGCGGTCAGGGCTGGATAGGAGTTGGGGCACTCTGGAGGGGAGCGGTAGGAGGTGAGTTGGGCCAGGACATGACCTGTCTAAGCTTCATCCCCGAGTAGACAGGCTGTAGGGACCTGGACGCACCGTGACCTTGTGCTGCCCTGTGAGGTTGGGAGACTCGCACAGCAGCTGCGTCTCGGACACAGTGAGCGTGCAGGGCGTGGAGCCGATGAGCACCGTGTAGTTGAGTCTGGAGTTCCCCGGCGCAGGCGGTAGGAGATTTCGGCCCTACCCAGGTGAGGAAAGGGCAAGACCAGGCTGAGCAAGTCCCACACCTAAACTGTTCTGACTCTAGAGCCTTGCAGCTGCCACCACACCCCAGCCGGGACCACTCACCCACCTGGCACTCTTGGAAGGCCTCCTAGGTGCACCTACCTTGAGGATGAGGGGGGAGCTGGGCTTCAGCTCCAACAGGCCTGTGGGACTGAGTGGTTCGAGCACAGGGTCCGGGTAGTAGAGGAAGGTGGACGCGTTGAGCACAAGCAGAGCACGCACGTTGTCCATGACAAAGCCCAACTCATCTGGCCGCTCCCCCAGCTCAGGCGGGGTCCGCACCGGGTTGTCCACAGATGGGGCACGGCACACCATAGTGGTGTCATTGTACACCATGCAGCTCTGGGGACACGCAAGGGGCACTGGACCAGGCTATCCTTCCACACCACTGCCACAGCACCCATCCTGCAGCAGCCTCAGAGCCAGGGGACAGGGGATCCCTGGGACCCAAGAATTTGTCCCTGCCAGACTGCTGCCTCACTTCCTGGTGATCCTGGGCACTTCCTCCAATGCAAGGCCTACCTGTCAAGCTCGTGCCACACACCAGGGCCAAACATCCCTGAGGGGGAGCCAGCCTCGCAGAGAGGAAGGCAGGTCTAGTGGAGCAGCTCATCTGACTGCAGCCCAGGACAGAAACACAGAGGTTGATCGTGGAGCTTTCCAACCCAACCACCTTCCCCAGGGCCCCTCTGTGGGACCTTGGCGGTGATATGAGGGGTAGGGCGAGAATGCTGTGGGTCGAGCCTCACTGGCTGCAGAAGCCAGGCGGGTAGACACTGGGCAAACACTCACATTCTCCCGTTCAATGCCTCCGTACTTGGCCCGGATGCGGGGCTCACGGACGGTAGCCAGGTTGGTACCCGTGACTGTCAAGAGTGTTCCCCCACTGGAAGATGAAGGTGGTATTAAGTTACAAAACAAAGCTTTAAAGCCCCTCACGCCAGAGCCAGCCCCCGCGACAGACATGCACAGACCATGCCTTCACTGGCCTAGCAACCAAGGGAAGACACATTTGGCCTCCAGGGGAGGGGCTCAGGCCTCCACACACAGGTGAGGCAGCCGCACCTGTTAATGCTCCACTCGGGGTCAATCTTCAGGATGGTGGGATCCTCTGTATAGTTATACTGCACCTCGGGGTTGGTAAGCTGGGCACGGTTGATGTTGATGATGATGGAGGCACTGCCAGGGTTCTGACCAGGTGGTGTGAGGCATCGGATCTCCCGAGAGTTCCTCCTGGAGGGGCAGGAAGGGTACACTCAGGGGAGGGAGCTCCCCAGGTTCCACACATATCAGCCACCAGGGGCTAGCACGTCACTGCCCTGGGCCCACCAGCTAGCTCCTGGCCATCAGGGGCCCCACATGCACCACCCCACGGTTACCACGCCCCTAGTGTCACCCTACGTGGTATCTGGAGCTCTGGCAGAACAAGGTAACACACCACCATCCCAGACATGCAGCTTAGGTGGCCTCTGTCTCAGATCACGGTACCACAGAGTGGTCCTGCCTCTGGCACCCTCTCTCACACAGCGCCCTGACCCGCAGCGCTCCCTTGTCCACCCACCTCTCTGGTGCTGTCTTGCTGGGGCCGCTAGGCTCCCAGAGGCCTTTAGGGCAGCAGTACAGGCGCCCACAGCTCTCAGAGAAAGGTTGAGAGTACGAGTGCTACACCCCACCCACTCCCTCCACCTCAGCACCCTCACTCCAAACAAAAGCTCAAGTGCCATCCCATAGGGGATACAGAGACCCCTGAAGGTGGCTGAGAAGGAGGGGGAAGTCCTTGCATTCTTCCTACCCGCAATCTAGTCACAGCACCCACTCACAGCCCCCGCTCAGGGGGCAAGGCACTGAAGCCAAGCAAACTCCATGATTAGTGCCGATAAAAGGGAATTACCACAAGGAAGTATTTAAAGGGCCAACTATATCACCCTAATCTGAAATTACCTACTTCAAACCTCAAGCTTTTGTTAAGATTTCCTTTTCTCTCAGATTTAAGAGAAAAAATATCCTTGTTGTGCTGTACCTGTCCCCTGCCCCAGGAAGGAAGCACCAGAGCTGAAGCAGCCAGCTCTGCCCACCTGCCCCCTATTCCCTTCTCCTCTGGAGGTAGCTCTGGTCACCATGGGAACCCTTCTCCCACCTCCGGGTTTCCATAGCGATCACCCCAGCCATGCTCCCCACAGCCCTGTTACCCTGGCAACAGCAGGGGGTTACACCACCATATGAGCGGAGGGAGGTGTAGCCTGGCCCTGGTGCCCCATCCACATTGCATACCAAGAGAAGGAACAAGGCCGGCCACCAACAGACACGGCCACGTCGCTGCCCGCATTCAGGTGGCTCCCCTCGATGCCGATCCAGGTGCCCCCCGAGAGAGGCCCACGCGCTGGGCTTACACGGTAAAAGGTTGGAGTCTGTGGCAAGAAGGATCAGGTTGGGGTGCCCAGGAAGCCCCTTCCCTCTGGGACCTGAGCCGTGTTTGGCCTAATGGGAGCCCAGGGCTTCAGGGCTGGTCAGCTGGCCCACAGGAACAGCCCCCAGTGTACAGAGACCCTGGAGCTGCAGTCACAATGAGGAGGTGTATGACAAGGGGTGGACAGCATCCAGCTCCAAGGAACAACAGCAGCAATGATGCAGCTGGACAAGAAGGTCCTGAGGAAGGATGCCACTACTAGAGGTGATACGGCCCCTGCACCCACAAATGACCCTGGGAGCCTCACCAACAGCTAATCCTGGCCCCCTGCCCACCCCCACCGCCACCCCCTGGTCTGGGCCCAGGGAGAGCTTACCACAAAGGTGAAGCGCTTAGGCGACAGGGCCCGGTAGTGGGGAGAGCAGTCTCGCACACACACCTCCACCAAGGCGTCGTGCCCACGCACCTGGCTGGCATCCCCGATCTCACAGACGATCCTGAAAGCCATCAGAGGCTCAGCAGCCAGGCAGGTGGGGGCCCACAGCAGGCCAGTGAAGATCCCGCCCAGCCCCAGTGGCCTGCCCCACACTCACTGCTCAGCGCTGATGTATTCGCTCTCCACAGGGCTGCACAGCACCTTGCCCACACGTACACCCAGCCGCACATCCTCGAACTTGAGGCCCAGGTTCTCGCCAGTGATGGTGAGGCGTGTGCCCCCCTGCCTTGGGCCCGTCTCTGGGGACAGCTGCAGGAGGACAGAAGCTGGGTCCAGCACTGAAGGGCTCAGCACTATCTTCCCATCCCCTTGCCATGGGCTGTCCCAGGACCACAGGGCTGTCCAATCCACCTGGGCCTGGCAAAAGGGTCAGGAGCGTGGAGGGGGCTGCCCAGCCTACCTTGAAGATCTTCGGATCAGTGCACCGGCTGCTGCCGTGGCGGGCATGCATCCAGGAGGCAGGCATGTCGGCCGGGCAGTGGTGGCGCAAGGAACAGCGGCGCTCAGCCACGCACCAACCACACTCGAAGTGCGGGTCTGCCTTGAGGCAGAGGCCACAGCTCTCACGCAGGGCCGGGCATTTGTAAAGGTGGGCTGAGGGTTTGAGGGGCATAGGGCATGGTTAGCTTGGCCTCCTGGGCCCAGGCCCACCTCCAGCCCATCCCAGCATCCAGCCCCACTCACCCTGGATGTTCTGGGGGTTGTCAATGACAAAATTGCCATTCCACACAACAGAAAGGTTCACGGGCAGGGCGCTGATGTCATTGCCCTCGTAGAAGTACTGCAGGAGGAGAGAGGTCCGTGACAGAACCACCTCACTGCCAGCCCTAGCCCACACTACACAGCCCAGACTCCTGGGGTGGGAAGCCTCCTCTGCCTATAGCCCTAGTCCTTCACAGGATGTCCCAGGGGAAGAGCCAGCAGCCCTCAGGTGTACTATAGCTCTGAGGTGGGGGAACAAATTTCCAGTGGGGAACCCACCCTCACTCAGCAGTTCCTCCCCAGCCACTAGCTCAGAGATTGTTGTTACATGCCAGGCCCAGGGCCTCTGCTGGCCATCACCCCTGCCCTGCAGTCTCTAGCCATGACTCTCTACTTGCCCAAAGCCATCTACATCACCTTCCTGGAGACTCCCCAGCACAGGACTCTCACTCTGAAGACATGCAGTTGGCCTCACGCAGACACCAGGGTTAGGTGGACTGCCAGGACGTGCCAGTTGTGCAATGTGAACCCTAATTTCTCTGTCTGCCAGAAAGCACCAATAGTCCCTACACCAGGACTATATAGAGGTGCACCAAGTGGGATGAACTCATCCCAGACTAGAGGGGCATCAAGCCTTCACCCTGATACCCTCCTTCAGGGCACAGAGCCCAGGCCCAGTCCTAGAGGGCCTTACTTCCTCAGCTGATGACCTCAACTCCTCCTGTTCTCAGGTGGAGGCAGGCAGCCCAGGGCCTTAGCAGGTACCAATTTATCATTATTTTATCTGCAGAAATTTAATTGGATCCTATCAAACTCTCTCAATACTGCCCTTTCTCTTCAAACAGGAAGATAAATGTCGGCCCAGCTAGAAGAGAGGGCGAGTGGCAGGAGGGAAATCAGAGACGAGACGGAAGAGCAGTGGACAGACTTGGAAGAGACAAGAACCACAGGAAGTACAGGACGCCCAACAGGAAGTCCAAGGAGATGCACACAGGTGGTAGGAGGCAGGAGTGAAGGCAAAGGGTGTTCTGGGAGTGGTGAGCAGAGCAAGAGGGGGGGTCTGGAGGGACAGCCAACCCGAGAGCAGCCCTACTGTGCACCCCAAGATTTTAGGAAGTGGAGCAACTACAGGCCAAATGTCCAAGGTGATGTCCCCAAACCAGTCCCCCTCAACCCATTCCAGGCAAAGGACTTCTGCTCTCTCAAGCACATGCTTTCTCAAGTTGGGCACCGAAGCCTAGGGCACACAGGGACCTGCCAGAGGCCACAGTGTGAGAAGGAAGCAGGATATGAACCCAGGTCTCCAGACTCCTGCTCGCCCCCCTTGTAACTGCCACCTGTCACCTCACACACTGGACGTGACCAAAGGGCCTTTTAAAAGCACAGGCACCAAGTGTGGAGTCCCAATAGAGTCCCCAGGCTCTCCCCTGGCAGAGAGGCAACACCCATTTGCTGATCAACAAGTACACAAATACAACTGCCTACCCGGCCATTCCACACTGGACCACAGGGACATGAAGAGCCAAGTGCATGAGCTTTGTGGCCCTGACCAAGCATCCTGGGGTAGCAGGAATGATGACAAATGGCAGACACACCTCACACTCTGAGCCTGACTACTGTACGATTCTATGCAAAGACGAGCACCATCCACACACCTATGATTCTGCATGGCACTCACCCTGCATTCTGGAACAGCCTACTCCTTGCAGTCGGCACAGCCCTCACTCTACATTCTGGGACTGCCTGCCCCCTGAAGCCCAGCATGGCTCTCCTGCTGTAGCCTGGTACAAACTGCCTCCTGCAGCTCAGCATGGTCCTCCTGCTGTAGCCTAGCACAGTCTACATGCTGCAGCCTGAATGGCTCTCCTCCTGCAGCCTGGCACAGCCCTTCTTCTGCAGCCAGGCACGGCCTCCCTCCTAAAGCCCAGAACAACTTGCCCCCTGCATTCTGGGTCACCTGTCCCCTAAAGCCCAGCTTAGTCCTCCCCCTGCACCTTGGCACAGCCCTCTGTCTGTGGCCTGGCCCATCCTCCCCACACACTCTGGCATGGCTCTCCCCCTGCAATCTGGCACGGCCCTCCTTAAAGTCCAGCACATCCCAGGAGCATGACAAGGACCTGGCCCATGGCCCCAAGGGAACTCAAAGGCCATTTCAAGTCCCCAAATGTAAGCCTGGTTCCATGCCCTCCTCCCCACATAGGCACTCACCGAGGAGTTCTGACACTGCAGGCTCGAGCTGTTGAAGCGCAGGGCAGTCACACGGGCTGGGCTGCCCGGGATATGGAAGAGGCACTCATATCCTCGCTGGCCCGACTGCGGCTGTGGCAGGTTTCGAGCTGCCAGGGTAATGGGCTTCACCACACCCACAGGCACATAGATCTGGGTGGAGGGCAGGATCTGTGGGCAGTCCTGTGGCAACAAGGGTTCCACTGAGCTGGGGGCCCTTGAGGCAAGGTGCCTACCCCCATGTCTGCTTAGGTGAGAGGTAGCCAGGTGGCCATGCAGGTTTCCTTCCTGAAGCCCAGCACACTCTGTCTCAGGTGGAGGGCGCATGGTCCTGGGAATGAGAAGGCCCCATCTGGCCTGCAGCTGAAAGACCCTAGAGGCAGCGGCAGCCAAGAGAGGCCCTGGGACCCAGGGAGTAAGTAAAAATAGGCCAATCCAGGCAGAAAAACAGCCTGGCCCCCAGGGCCAGCATTTCGGCAACAATAACTGATGCAACAGCCCCGCTTCCTTGCAGCACGGCTGGCAGCGGCCACAGAGGAGAAGTGTGCCCCAAAGAAGCTGAGAAGCAGGGCTTTAAATAGAGACACCACTGAAACAGGCCTGGTCCCCCGGCACAGCAGCTGCTCCCAGGCGGGCTGGACAGGCAGCTCCACAGAGAAGTGTGGGCACAAGGGAGTGCGGGAGAGTGCTGCGGGGATGCCCTTTCAGACAGACACCCTGGGGCTTGGCAGGGCCGCTGGCCACTCACTCAGGGGCTGTGTTTCCAGAGGGTATTGGCTCTGTGGCCTCTAGGGAAGATGCAGGCATACATGGAAGCCTGCTACATCTCAGCACTGTCTATCCAGCTGAGGAGAGGACATCCCCAGGGCACGAGGTTCATGCCAGCCACTTGTCCAGAACTCCTGCTGTCTTCTCTGCCCACACTGCCCTCCGTAGTGGACTCTTTCTGATCACTGAACTTTGTGGACTTTTTCAACACTGTCCTCTCCATAGACAAACCCTACCATTTCTGCCACAAGGCAATGACTCTGAGTGCCCTCTGTGAGGTTCAGCTGCACCTTGGGGCTCTCACTCTGAGAAAGGTGACAGCTGAGGGCTGGGGGCATCCTTTAGGTCCAGGAATGTGCTGTGGTCCCTGTAATGGCCTAAGCCAAACTGAGCAGCCTGTTGTCACAGACGGCAACCAGTAGTGCTGGCCCATCCTCGGGAGCCTGCGGCAAGCGTCAATACACACAGCACGAGCCCACCCAGCCAGGTCTCAAGGCCACTCACATGCCCACCACCACACTCCCCAGACCTCTAAGGAGGATGGATGTCATGGGTTATGGTGCCACATGGACTGAGGAGTTGGAGGCAGTGAGAACAGGCTCCCCTTGAGGGATGTGCCTATAAGGACAGGGACAGGGAGGCTCGGGAAGAATGTGGGATCAAGCGAAGGGTTTTGGGGAAAATGAACTCATAGGAACTGATACCACAGAAACTTACTCTCTTCTATAACCACAGAAACATCAGTCCCAAGTTTTCATTTAAACATTTGGACATGCTGCTGGAGCGGCTATTCTGTGGAAAAGGACATCATGCTTGGAAAAGTGGAGAGTCAGTGAAAGAGAGGAAAGATCCTTAATGAGATGGACGGACACAGTGCCTGCAGCAATGGGCTCAAGTGTGTCGGGGATGATGAGGATGGCGCAAGATTGGGCAGAGGTCAGATATGTTATTCATATGACACCTGACAGCAGTAATGAATACAATAAATCCACAGATCTGAAGAGTCTATTTGTTTGAAAGGACTTGGGTAAGTGATGCCAGAAACACTTCCACCCTGGGGCCCTCCACCACTGGTCTGACTCCCCATTTTGGGTGGGGGTGCCCCAATTAACTTACGTGTCTCCCCTGCATTGCTGCAACCATGTGCACTGTTCACCTTCTTGAAAAAGTAGGGCCTGGTCACCTGTGCTGACCAAGGTTCTGCTCTCCCTCCACCTCACGGGCCTTTAGATAGAACCCTTTAAGCAGAACCCTTTGTTCAAAGAGGTGGGGTGATAGTGTGGGGACTTGCATGAGGGGCAGGCAGGAGAGATTTAAATGCAGAGGAAGGGGCTCCTCGGGGGCGAGGGGACTCTTGCAGGGGTGGTGGGAAGCACGTGTGTGTCTAGTGATAGGGGAGGGTAAGTCTATCATCTGTGGGGTCTCTCAGGCTGCTGTTTCTCTAGAGAGCTGAATGTGCTGAATGAGGACATTCTAAGTCTTACATCCTGGCTCCACTAGTCCTGACTAGACAATGGGCCCTGCCCAAAGGGTCCTGGCTCCAAGCACCCCAGTCAATAGGGCCAAGACCTGCCCTGCACTTGTCCTGAGCAACTCAGGCCCCAGAGAGAAGAGAAAGGGTGCTTCTGATCATAAACAAAGTCAGTGCCTTGCTAAAGGCTCCAAAAATAATTACTACTTAATTATTATCAATTATCACACAGTGCTTCCAACAACTCCAGGAGGCAGCCAGCAGCGCTGGGAGTTAATCACACATCTCTCCCTTAGCCGTCTCTTTTGCAGCACAAGGCTCAGGTCCATACTCCTAACCTGGCCAGTACTGCCCACTCTTAACAGCCCAAGCTCACTGGCGTCTGGCAAGTTCAGTTACAGCCCTGATACTGGGTCCAGGGCTTAGCCTCACCCAAGGCTTCCTCCTGCATCCCAAATGGCAAGTTGGTTTATCAATGAGACCAGAAGCCACAGGCAGATACCAGAGGGCCAGAGTTACCCGGACAAGTGCCCTCCCAGACAGGCCCAGGCTGCACACTACTGATTCCTGCCCTCTAATATTCAAGCGTCCTGCCCACAGCCCACACAGTTCATGGGTCCACTTTCCACAGTGGGGCCCAAAGCAACCCCCCCAAGCACACCTCAAGATGTTCATACCTCTGACACATTGACTCGGCCCTCCAGGAAGGCACAGTCAGCAGCGTTGTGGGTGCAGACATGGCGGTACTTGCACCAGTGGCAGGGAAAGGAGCCGTTGACACAGGACAGACAGCTATGGGAAGAGGGTCAAGGGTCAGGTCTCACGAGCTCTGCTCTAGCTATGCCAATGCCACCTGAGGGCCTGTTCCTCAGGGCCAGTTGCCTGTTACTCACCTACCCCTCACCCACTGACTCCCCCAGCTCACCCTTCAGCAGTGGGAAGCCTAGAAGAGACAGTCCACATGGAACCACTAGCCACACATTACCTGGGACAGCTGAGACATGGCAAGTGCAACTGAGGGACAACACTATTCACTCCGCTCCTTTTTAATGATGCAGATTTAACCCCAGCGGCCATGTGGCTGGCCAAAAGCAGCAGTGCAGTGTGGAGGATGGGCTCAGGCCAGGCAGCAGCTGGAGCCCAGGCCTCAAGGGCCATCAGGACCAGGTGCTAAGGAGCCTCAGGACGAACAAGCAGATGCCTTCACACCCGGCATGTACCTCTCTGCCTCAGCAGCCATGAGGCACATCTACCCCAGCACACCTCACCATATTCCCACAATGGTCTCCCCTATGCAGCTCCCCACCATGTAGTGTGTACACCCTCAGAAAACGTTAAGAAACTCACATTTATTTCAATCACTGCTGGCACACAGTAGGTGCTCCAGAGAGCTGGTTAAGAACATGAACCCTGAAGTTGCACACCATTCAGTGGGAAACAAGATGTGAAGCGAGGTACTTCCTATTCTCTAAGGGTGCCCACAGCCAAGACCCTAGGCAGAGAACCTTCAGGTTCCCAAGACGTTCAGACAAGTCACACCCAGTACAGGCTGGAACCACACCCACCTGCACCTCCTCCCTCACCTGGCCTTTGTTCTAGGCCTGCAGGCCATCCTCACCCCAGTGGCTAGCAGTCCTGTGTACAGACTGGAGTCTGGCACACCAGCCCAGCAGCACTCAGTGCCTCAGCCACAGATCCTCTCTCCTGCCCCAGCCCATGGCTGACCAGTCTGAGCTCTGCTCACCAGATTCCATTCCATATGGGTCCCTGTCCTGACCCCACACCCCTGCACCTGCATTGCCTCCCCTCCTACCTGAGTGCACAATCTCAATCCCTCTGCCCCACCAGATGCAAGCTGAGGGTAGGCTTCTAGCTCCAGGAAGGGCAAAATGCATGGAGGACCACCAGACAAGGAGTGAGGGAAGGCAAGGCGGATGTGCCCTGCTAGGGGGAGTGAGGGCAGGCAGGGCAGGTATGTCCCATCAGGGAAGGGGGTGAGGGCAGGAGGGGTGGGTACTCCACCAGTGAAGGGGTGAGGGTAGGCAGGGCAAGTATGTCTCACCAGGGAAGGGGGTGGGGACAGGTATGTCCCAGCAAGGAAGGGGGTGAGGGCAGGCAGGGCAGCTATGCCCTACTGGGGAAGAGGGTGAGGGCAGGTGGGAGAGGTGTACCCACCAGGGAAGGGGGTGAGGGCAAGAGCGATGAGAGCTCCACCAGGGAAGGGGAAGAAGGCACACAGGACAAATGCCCCACCAAGAAAGGTAATAAGAACAGGAGAGGCAATTGTGCCCCACCAGGTAAAGGGGGTGAGGGCAGGTGGGGCAGTTATGTCCTCCCAGAGAAGGGAATAAGGGCAGAAGGGACGAGTGTCACATCAAAGAAGGAGTGAGGCAGGAGAGGTGGGTACCCCTTCAGGGAAAGGGCTGAGGACAGGAAGGGCGGGGTGCCCCGTCAGAGAAGGGAGGGAGGACAGGCAGGGCGGGTGCCCTAGCAAAGCCTGCCCTGAACCATGACCTGAATACTCACGACTGGTGGACGCTGCAGTTGTAGAAGACAAAATCCACCGATGCAAACTTCTTCCCTGTCTCCTTGGACTTCAAGTAGAGTTTCACCACCCTCTGGTCTCCTGCCAGAGACACACAAGTGGCTGCAGACATGGCGAGACCACCCAGTGACACAAAGGCTGTGTGGGCCCGGACCAGGCTGAGCCCTTATTCCTGCTGAGGCCCACAGCAGAGGACCATGTGTGTTTCCAAGGACCCTCCAAGTCCTCATGAAGCAACTGCACATAGCAGGAGAAAGCTCAGCTTAGGAGGTCTCACTGCCCATCCAGCAGATGGTCAGGGGGTAGTGGGGAACACTGAGGAGCACCCCAGGCCAAGAAGTGAACCTGTAGGTGAACAGGTAACTGACTACAAGAGCCACAGTGCCCAGAGCTCAATAAGACGAACCCCCACAGCTAGAGACAGCCTGACACAGGAGCCCATGTGGTCTGTACACAGGACCTGAGCTCACCCTCACTGCTCTCCAGCTTCCCAGTTTTCTGCTGTCCCACACGTTCCCCCCACCAAATACCCTTTTTTCCACACTGTGGGCAGTTTCACAGATCTGCCCCAGTGGGAGGAATACTTCTCCATTCCAGGACACGACTGAGGGAGAGAACCCTGGACACTAGACGTTAACAGTCTGGCTCACACACTATTGGAGTGAGGGGAAATTGGAGTGCTGGGCAAAAGAATCACTCCCTGCAAGGCATCGGGCACAGCAGCCACCTCGCCCCTCCAGCCCACAGCCCGGAGTCTCACCTTGACCCCGAGTGATGGGTGCCACCTCACGGGCAGAGGGCGAGTGGCAGTGGATGCGGCCATCTTCCAGGATGCTCTCAGACTCAGTGAAGTCCTCGAAGGAGCAGTTGACCCCGGCGGAGAGGTCAGGCACATTCCAGGCCTGCAGCACGAGCTGGGAACAGCGGCCAGGTGGGTGAGCACCGTGTCTCCCTCAGGCCCTCCCACAGCCCCTGCTGGAGTTGAAGTGAGCACACTTACAGGGACCTGGGACATGGTGACAGACACATTGCGAGGCTGCACAGTCAGCTGCACACACTGCAGCAGGTCTGAGGCGAAGCGCTGGGGCTCATCTGCCCGCTCACACGCATCCTGTCTAGAGCAGCTGAGGGCAGAGAATGGTAGAGTGGGCAGAGGCAGGAGACCCAGAGAACATCTCAGCTAGCCAGCTCCTGGTGGGGGGTCCCCACCCAAGACACACCTGCTCCTAGGAGCCTCACCCAGTGTCCAAGAATACCACAAGAAAGCATGTGCTGTCCAGGGGGTCCCAGGGGGGGCTTGGAGGAGTGTGTAGCCCGCCCAGGGACATGCTTAGGATGGGGTCATCCCAGGTCAGTGACCAGCGGCAGGGTTAGGACACCCACTACCACCTGCCCACCCCATCTAGACTCACACGCTGTGTAGGACACACCAGCCGCAGTGGGGGTCCCGGGACCCCAGGCACAGCTCACAGGACGTGTACTGGACACAGCTCTCCACAGGCACCTGCGTCACCTGGTGGAACCCACCATGTCAGGAACCCCTCCAAGGCCACATATGGCAGCTATTTCCCAGAGGAGGCCCACTCCTGGGCCTTTGCTCTCTGAGAGGTTTGACAGTCAATGGTGGAGCAAGTGACTGGCCAGTAAGGAGCCCAGAGCTCAGTCACAGACTCCTCACTGCAGGTCTGCAAAGGGACTGGCACACTGGGCCCCCAAAGTTCCACCCTGATCACACAACCAGCCGAGGCCTTACCCAACAGTCCTGTCAAGGTAGACAGGGTAGAGACCGGTTAGGTCTGGCCCCTCCTCTCAGGCCAGGTCCCACCCCAAACCCTCAAAGACAAGCATCCAGATTCTGCTTTAAGTTGTACATTGTTCCTGTTATCAGAAGTTCCTCTATGGAAAGGAGTTAACCAGTCCAGCTCAGCACTGTCAGGAGGGAGGGCTGGGAGTGCCTGGCACATTACCATGTGGTGTGGTGGCAGACATACCTTGTGAGAACCTGTGAGTAGGTGGGCCCCGGGCACCCACTGTGTGAGCCAGGCCTCTTGCTGGAGGTGAACCAGCCTCACACTCTGATGGGACCCTGCTCAACTCCCTCCTTGGCCACAAGCCCAGCACTGGGGCACTGCCTGTGGGCAGCAAGCTGGGGACCCACCTGCTTCTCCGTCATGGCGTAGAGGTACTGGCGGTTGGGGCTGAGGACGAGGTCCCGCAGGATGGGGCTGCCCTCCTGCACCACCACGCTCTCATAGGCCAGGGCTGGCCGGCCGCTGGGGCTTGCCAGGTCCACCAGGATCTGTGGGCAGCAGGGCAGGCAGAGGTTACCCATGCCATCCTGCACCAGGCCCCCTCAGTCCAGGAGCCCAAAGCATCGCTTATAGCTACCCAACAACCTTCTACAAGGATTCACCCCTACCCACCCCCAAGGTGCCAGGACCCTGTCAGGGCAGACCCTGGCAAAGGCAGATGGGTGTGTTAGGGGTGGGAGTGGGGCAGCCAGAGGCCACTACCCACCAGTGAGCAGCACTGTCACACCCAAGGCAATGTCCACAGGAGCATGAACCAGGTGTCAGGCCCTCCTGCAGAGGGGCCTCTGTGGAAGGGTAGGAGGCAGGCAGGGCTAAGGGCCTGCAGGGCGATGACGGGGTGGTGGGGGTGAGTGAATGGCCTAAGGTCAAGGCCTGAGGGGGTGCCAAGGTAGAGCACATCCCTGGCAGAAGGCAGGGGAGGAACACAGGCATCTCATCTGTATGGAAATATATTCCAGATCCCAAACAAGCCGGGGCCGTTAATTAGCCAGCTCTTCTCCTCCGCAGCTTGTGATGCTGCAAGTATTTTTAGTTGCTTTTACCAAACAAATGTATTTAATTAACAGAGAGACCCAGGGGGCTTTCCAGAGATGGGCTCATGGGGTGGCGCCAGCCCAGCCCAGCCCAAAACGGGGAGGGCTCCCATGGGTGCTGGACAAGGGCCAGCTCCATCCTTGAGCGCCCTCCCACTTGGGTCTGACCCACTCCACCTCCAGCTGTGTCCCCTGACCCAACTCTCAACCTCTCCTTGCCCCTCCAAGGCCCCCACATCCCACTCCCACCCCAGCAGGCCAGGATTTTGGTGGAGGGCACCCAGCATGGGACCAGTAGAGCAGCCAGGGTGGGGCACTGTCTCTGGCTCCCTCATCCCTCTCCCCTCCCCCACCAGAGCTCCAGCCAAAGAGGCAGCCGCATGGAGAGTGGGAGGGCCGCATTCCTGAAAACCCAGCCAGCACCCCCACATCCGCTCAGCTGCCTCCCCACCAAGCAGGCCTAAACCAAACCAGGCCCGGAGGAGGCGAGCCCAGGGCTGGGCAGTCGCCAGGACGCTGGAGGCTGGGCCGCCAGGGGCTGGCCCAAAGTGGACAGAAGGCTGTGGCCCCAACTTCGTGGAGGAGCAAGCAGCTCAGACGCAGCTTGGGGAGCACTCAGCAGGCAGAGCCAACACCAGGCCCGCCTCCCCAGGCCTGACCGGCTTCTGTGGCCTCCTCTGCCAGAGGCACCGCTAGGGGCACCGCTAGGCCAACACTGCTAGTCCGTTCCTTTCCACTCCGGCAGCATCTGGGCTGTGCCAGACAGGGCAGCAGCCCCACAACCCAGGCACACCCAGGCTCAGACACACCCAACCGTAAGGCCCAGGTGAGGTGTATCACCACTGTAAACCTCAGCGTCTCTGCCTGGTGATGAATTACCAACATGTCTGCCTGAGTCATCCTAAAAAGTAAACAGAGGACAAGCCAGGATCCTGAGCAGAAGGGACAGGAAGTAACCAGAGACCTACAGCAACTGACAAACTTAAGCAGCTATCACACAGGCCTGCGCAGGGCGAAATGACCAGTGGCAGGGAGCAAGGGGGGGGGGGGGCAGAGAGAGCGGGGCAGTGTGCAGCCTGGGCCCAGGAAAGGACGGACACCACTCCAGAGAAGGTAAGCACTCCAGGCCAAGACCCCGCCCAAAATGCAGAGCAAGCACCAAGATCCGCCCTTACCTATCACCCAGGCCACCACCCACCACCAGGATGGCCCATCTGCCCACAACCATAACCGCCCAGCTCATCCAGCCTTCCCTGCCTGGCCCTTCTCCCTAGTGGGCACTCCTGTAGGCACAGCTTGCCTTGCCCCTAAAGTGATCTAGTATGACAGGGCCAACCCTTTATGTGGGGGATGATAACCTCAGCCCACAGGTCCATCTGACCTGCCACCTCTTCTTCACTGAAGGTGGGCTATGTGTGGAATGGCTGGGTGTCACACAACTGATTCCACCCAAAGTGGACCTCTTTAGGGAATGTGGAAGCCAAGGGGACAAGTCAGGAAGCTCAAAAGAGGAAAGCGGTGGGTCCAGGCATCCTGGGGAGAGGAGAGAGGCCGCTCCAATCACCAGCTGGATGGAGAGGAGGCTCTGGAATGCCCATCCTGCCGCAGTCCCCAGCCCTCCCCCCAGCAATGTGCCGATGTTGACAGGTGGCCGCCAACAGCTGCAGTGGGCAAGCGGCTGAGGAACACATATCCAGCTGTCTGCCTGCCATGAACCCATCTGTCTACCACCTGCCCTCACACACGCAGGCAGGTCTGGGGAGGCCCAGGCAGGCTTCCTGGAGGGGAGGCACAGAACAGGTAGTCAATGGGGAACCACAGATCCTCTCTGAAACCTGGGGGACAGAAGGACAGAGGAGGGCCCTGCATACAATATGCCCGCTGCCCAGACTCAGCAGAAACCCTCCATAACTAAACCAGAAGGACCAGGAGAATCCTCTAGCAAGGAGTGACCATGGGGAAACTCACTGCTTCTTCAATGCTGGCTTCAGAGCACTATATAACCAAGGTAAACTGAGGGTCAGGTACGAGGACGGGCAGAGAAACATAGAGCCCACAATTCCAGCTGTTCTGGTGGTGTAAGGCCTGCCCCAAAGTGAGGGACCAGATCCAGCACACAGTTCTGTCCTGGAGGAGGCAGGAGAGGCCAGCTGGGGGCATACCAGGGAGAACAGGGGAGGGGTACAGAGGGTGGGGCCCAGGGCAGCACAGGGTCATGCTGGCTGCAGGACAGGCAGGCATGTGCCAGGTCTGGACTACACGTGCCAAGCCGCATAGCCCAGCCCACAGCTGTCTCCTCACGGGCCACCCAACTGGGCCAACTCCATCTCCCTCCAGTTGTCACTCCTTTCTCTGCAATCCTTTCCTGAAAGATCACCCATACCTCCCAGCCTGGGCTCTGCAGCCTTTGCATAAGTGGCCCCAAACTGCCCCGGACTGTCCTCTATTGCCTCCATGCCTCTAGACCGAGCTCCTGGGGTCCCTCTGACCCTCTTCAGGGATCCTCTCTGCTAAGCTGGCTCAGAAGCACTGTCTGGTCCCCTGGGCCTGCCATCCATCCAGGTGGCACCATGCTCGGATGGGTGCCAACTCATCCAGCCTCCAGCATGACACCTCTCTCCCTGGGCTTCCTGGCCCATTATTAAACTGGGGAGTTGACCATGAATTCAGCGGTCCACATCCCTGTTGGGTAGTGGCCACGGGTGCAAGGGTCAGGCAGGCCAGTGTCTATCAGCACGAGACTGGGAAGGTCCCCACAAATCTACCGTGGGCACTACCTAACTTTCCACTCAAACACACGGGACCCAGGTAAGCTCTCCTTCTGCTCAGGGTCCCACAGAGCCCAGGGAAGGGTAGGAACTGGCGAAGGTGGGTATGCTCTAGCTGTAGAGGCCCCCAGCTGATCAGCCTGCCCCCCTCACTGCTATGGCTGGACAACTGCTGTAAGCAGCTGACGAACTGGCCAGGTCAGCTGTAGGCCCAGCCCAGCGCCAACAAAGGGCTTATTCTCCGGGTGTGGGCAGGCGGGGCGCAAGGAGGATGTGTGGGGCTCCCCAGGCTGACTGCCAAGGACGGCACGCGCCCTAGCTGCCCGGAGGCAGGGGGCTGCCCAGTTTGGCCCCAACCCAGAATGGGGAGCACCCTGCACTGCCCACCGCATGACAAGGAGCACGTGGTGTCCAGATGAGGGCAAGTGGGAGGAAGGAGAAGAGGACACATAACAGTTGGGGGGTGAGGCAGGGTGTGGGGGCTGGCATGTCTCATTCACAAGCTGCTCATGACCTCTAGTCCTACAGTCAGTTTTCAATCCTACTGACAAACCCATTCTTGGGTCAGCAATAGGGCGGTTTCAGGAGGGGCTCTGAGGCTGAATGAAGGCCCTAATGCTGGTCAGCAAGCCAGCTCAAGTGGGACTAGAGGGTCCCTGAGCCCACAC
This sequence comes from Elephantulus edwardii, assembly GCF_000299155.1. Taxonomy (NCBI): domain Eukaryota; kingdom Metazoa; phylum Chordata; class Mammalia; order Macroscelidea; family Macroscelididae; genus Elephantulus; species Elephantulus edwardii. The sequence goes on along the minus strand of NW_006399911.1, from coordinate 4,634,650 downwards.
CTCAGTCAGTACTAGAGGAGCTAATTCTCAGTCTTCCTGCATCTCATGAGTCCCCACATCATGGGCCTTCACGGGGCTACTGCGGGACCCCCACTCTACCAGCTAGACCAGGCTGCAGCCCATGCCTGGGCCCACACAAAGGGGCCAGGTGGAATCTGATACGGGGAAAGCAATTAGCGACTTCCTCTCAGCAGTAATTGGGTAATTAAAACATGATCTGGATCCCAGAATCACATGCCCACATACACACGTGCAGATGGAGAGCAGGGCCCTGGAGAGGAGGCCGGGTACGAGCCCTGGTACAGCCGGGACAGGTATAAGGCTGGCTCTGGCAGATCTGTCTTGGCCCCATCACCTTCCCTCCTGAGTTGCGCCCTACCAGGTAGGAGAGTGCCATCCAGCCCAAGGGCTGCATGAGAATCATGACAGTCTGCAGGTCAAGGATGGAGGTCACAGACAACTGGGCACTAAAATGACATAGTCTTCAGGCCACAAGCAACCTCCTAACAAAGTCTGCCCTGAGCCCAGGATTTGGTGTTCTCACTCTGGGCTTGGTATGGGCCACACTGGGTCCCTGATGATCACATCACACCAGCTCTCAGCGGACACTCACTGGGCCCATCTTCAAGGTGGGAACACAGAGACACGCAGCAGGATCCATCGGGAGCCACCCTCCAACTCTCCACCCTGTGACCTCAACGTCACCTGTCCTGCAAGATCCCCCAAGCCTGGGCCCTCAGAGACACACCCACATACACCACACCCATGTCTAACTGGTCACCAACATGGGCTCTGGAGCTCCATCAACATCTAGAAGCCACTTGTCCTCACCCCACCCAAGGTCAGCCCTCTACCGCTACCACCTTGTTTATGGCCTGATTCCCCTGATCCCCTAAGATAACCTCACAGGAGTGACTCCGGCCTGCTTAGGGTGTACCAGCAAGTGTTTCCCAGCCTGACACCCCAGCCCTGCTTGGCCCCACACACACAGAACTGCCTTCCAGCTCATTGCCCAAGCCCCAGGCAGTTTTGCCATCCGCCCTGACCCACCACTATACACTCCTTATGGAAGAACCACATGGACAGCTCCTGAGGGCAGGCGCCATCCGCCCACTGAAGGACTGTTGTGAGAGCACTCCAAGGCGCCTCCACCAGGCTGGCCATGGCATGGCACACTCCAGAGAGGTACAGGGAGGTTCCTACCAGCCACAGTTTATGGTCAATGCCCATCCCACAGGCACTGGACCAAGTCAAGGCCCAGGGCAGAGGTAGTACCACTGGCCACCACTCCCACAGCTGGAACAGAGCCATGTCTTCTCTCCTGAATCTGGGACAGCACCTGACATACTCACACAGCTATGAGAAGGCAGCCTGGTGCCCTCCTGGCCTAAGCTTCAGCATGCAATATCCTTCTCAGAGAGGTACCTGTACAAGGTCCAGAAAGAGCATGGGTCCAGGATGGAGTCATAGTGGCTGGGCGAGGAACCATGAGCAGAGCACCCTGAAGTCGCTGCCCAATGACAAGGGGCCCAGCATGTACTGGGCACAGGAGAGGCACGTTGCCATGCCTGCCACCCACTGGCATCTGAGCAGAGATTACGCAGGGGCCTCCAGGCCCCGTCATCCTAGTCCTCACGACAAGAGCACACTTCTGTCTCCGGAGATTTAAGGTTAAGGGATGATGGGAACCCAGCAGGCTTACAGTCAGCCCAAGTTCGTGAGAAACACCCAGTGTTCTATAACAGAAGGAGCTCAATGATATAGCCAAGCCCGCCTACCACAAGGCAGCATAAACCCAAGTGCCATATCTACAATGTGGCCGTGACAAGTCAGGACACGAGTGACATAAGGACAACCCTGAGCAAGGAAGGCAGCCAGAACACCACATGACACAACTCATAAGTTCAGAAACAGGAAAAGCAGCTCCAAAGACATAAGTCAGAGCAGGAGGCCACCTAAGGGCAGGCGCGTCTGAGAGCAGCTCCTGGGCACACACAGCCTTGGAGAAGCAGCTGCTGGGGAGCCTACGAGGCCTGGCCTGGGGCTCTGAGGCAGGGCCAGCATTTCTGTGAGGCAAAGTGTAAGCACACTCCCTTCTCCAGCCAGAGGGAGACTCCAAGGCACTTCACTGGCTTGTAGTGACCACCAATGTCAAAGAGTGTGTTATCCTCAAGTGGCTGCGGCCTCCACAATCCTCCACCAACCCAAGATACAGAGATGCCACTCGAGAGAGGCAGGCAACCTGCCTGTTCGCCCTGCACCTCTCACTGTAGGGCTACCCTTTTCCACGTAGACTCTCTCAGTCCTCAAAGGCCAGGTCAAAGCAGGAAGCAGGGGGCCAGGCCAGGGACATGGAGGCTGGAGAGCTGGGACCCCAAGAATGGGCTACACTGCACCCCTCGCCCATAGTAGATGGTGAAAGGCTGGCAGGAACTTGCAAAACGAATTCCACCCAGGTGTCTGGAGCACCATCCAACCCGAAGACAGTGTTCCAGGACCACCAGACGCAGAGCAGTGTGAAGGGAAATGTACTGGAGACCTGAAGGCTTATGAAGGAAAGTGCCTGACCCACAGAGCAATCCAAGCCTGGCCAAGGCCAGCGCTCCTGAAGAACTTGGGCTGCAGGGAGCATAGAAGGCCCCTAACAGAAAGAACTGTAGGTACCAAGCAGTGAAAGGAGGGGTAAGTGACTAAAGTGGAAGTGACCTCCAGGAATGACAGCAGAGCTGTCTGTCCCCACCCCCCATGCCAACCACAGGGTCACACAGGAGGTCTGAGCAGCCAGCACAGGTGCACAGGGCTCAGTCCACCTCTAGGAATCCAAAAGGACACTAGGGGAGAAAAAGAAGCAGGTGGGTGCCAGTTCAGGAAGCCAGTGCCCTTGATGCCGGTGTGCAGACAGAGGGCAGACAGTAGACACAGGGCCATGATGTCCCCACCAACCCTCCCTCCATCGTCTGTCCCGGCCTGCACCTCCATCAAGACCACACAGGGCAGCGCCCAGCCCAGAAGGCAGCATCAGTCTCTCCATCCTCACCACGTTGGGCACATGTTCTGCCCAGGAAGGAGGACCGGCACCTCCAGCCTCATGTCAGGTGCACGCCCAGCCCAGGAAGGAGCATGGTCCACTTCATCCTCATCACATCGGCACGTGCCCAAGCCCAGGAGGGAGCATCAGACACTCCATCCTCACGATGCTGGGGTGCACGCACACTCAGCCCAGGAAGGAGGATCAGCACCTCCATCTCACCACGTGGGGAGCACACCCCGCTCAGGAAGGAGCAAGAGCCACTCCATCTTCATCACCCCGGGCACATGCCAAAGCCCAGGAGGGAGCATTGGCACCTCCATCCTCACCACACTGGGAACGTGCCCAAGCCCAGGAGGGAGCATCAGCACCTCCACCCTTATCACATCAGGCACGCACCCTGCCCAGGAAGGAGCACTGGCCACTCCAGAGAAGGCAGGACATCCTTATTATCCAGTGGGAACTGGCCCTCGCCAGGGATGGTGGGTGATGGATTTCTCTTTTACCCCGTACCAAGGCTGGCACACCTTGCATGGGGCATGACCATTACAGAGGTCAGTCTCAGCCCAATCTGCAGCTCATGAATTTGCAAGCACTGGCCCACCTCCTTACAGAAACAAAGGTGAACCCCTTGCTGAAGCCAGGACAGAGTTACCTGTACAAATACTTGTGCTCTGCAGGAAGTGAGTAAGGAAGGCTCTATGTGGGCAAAGGGTAGACCACTCCCACCACACCAGGGCCAGGACTGGTTCTGGAGGGCTTCAGCCAGGGTCCCAGGGTGGGCCGTGTCTCAGGGATGGGCTCTAGCCTAGAAGAAAGGCTGTCTCCTGTGGAGGGGGGATAGGGCCTCTGGGAAGGAGAGCCAGGAATACCCAGCCAGCCAGTCCTGAGCAGCTGAAGTTGGCAGGTCTTATATTAATTGACTACAATTTTATACAACACTTTTGGTGGGGCCTGGCTCAGGGCCAGCCAACTCCCTGGAGCTCCCCTAGTACTGTGAAGCCAGGGTTGGGGAGGAGAGCAGCTGGCACCACAGCACTGCCCCTACTGGCTGTGGGCACACTCCAGTCCCCAGGGTCAGCTCCAGTGTCTAAGACAAGAGGGTGCAGGCAGCACCAATGTCCCCACGCTCTGATGGTGGGGCAGCCCAACTTTGCCGCAGCAGCAATAAGCGTCTGGATTTAGGCACAAGAAGAATCTACAGAAGAAAAAAACCACAGTGGTCTGCCCTGGTGCTGACCCTAGAATCATGCACCCTACCCACGCCCAGGCTGGATATAGGAGGGATGAAGTAGGAGAAGGGAGTTCTCTGGCTACTGCAGCCAGCAGGGTCAAGGACAGGGAAGCAGTGGGAGGTGAAACAGCCAGCGAACCCCACCCTTCCAGGCCATCTTCCACTCCAAATGTGGCATGGACACCACCTGCAGATGTCCTTAAAGGGAAACCCAAAGTCAAGCTGAAAAAGGACAAAAGGAAGTGGAGGTGGCAGACAAGGCAGGTTGGCTCTCTGCCAAAACCTGAGCCCTGACACCCCCCCCAACCGCCCCTCCACCTCCCAAGATGGTTGAGAACAAGAAGGAGCCAGGTGGGGATCAGAGCAAGGGCCCCCCGCCCAGGAGCAGGTGGAAGGGGAGGGGTTTCCAGGAGGAGCTGCTCTCACACTCCCACCCCTCACCCCCGGACCACTCTCATCAGAGAGGGAAGAAGTGGCTAAAGAGCGCCCTCCCCGGACAAATGCTCTCGAGGCCCATTCCCTCTCCTTCAGGACTTCTAGAAAAGGGACTGAGAAAGGAGCCTGGGCTCTGAGATCTGATCTCAGTACACACTCCACTTCCCCCTCAGTAATGGGAGGTGTAGCTTCCTGGTTGGGCTGCCATCAGGAATGCACACTGACAGATGAGGTGCCAGCATTGTGACACATGCATCCCAGGGACGAGGGTACCTGATCATCTGTCTCGAACGCGGTGCCTCACAGCAGTTGTTAAGAAAATGAAGGCTCAGAGAGACTCCAGCAGCTGGTCAGACACGCTACCCCAGAACATCCCCAAAGCTCAGCTCTGCTTGTTCAAGATCAGGCACATGCCACTGAGTATAAGAAAGCTGTCCAGTTGAGGCCAGCAGCCAAGCCCTCTTCAGTGAACTCAGAGAGCAGGGGGCACAGGGCAGAGTCACCCAAAAGGGCACCAGCTCTTACTCCACTCTGAGGCCTCATGTCTCCAGCACTGCTGACTCTACCCCAAGGGTGCACAGTGTCCTCAGACCTCTACACAGCTGGCCACACGTCTGTGGTGAGGAAGGGGCAGGTTAGGACAGACACACTGAGGCTCTCAGGGAGGTGAGATTGGGGCCCCAGGCAGTGGGAACGGGGAGGCTGGGGGTGTCCAGCACACAGGTCATGGGGCTAGGAGCGGGAGTCCAAATTCACAAGCCTGAGGGACAGTCCAGCCACACAGACTTTAAGGGTGGAGTGAAGTGGGTCCTGAGGTGGGGACAAGGGGAGTGTCTAGCACCAGCCTGGCTCACAGGCTGAGGGCACAGAGACAGCCAGGCTCTCCTTTGCCTGTGCAGACATCGAGCCAGAGTGAGGAGAATCCTCTGCACTTCGCCCACCTTTCGGCCTTCTGCACTGAGAGGGGCAGCAGAAACTAGCCTCTGCCGCCCTGTGCCTCAGATTCCCCTCCAGAAAAACTCAATGGAGGCGGCGGCTGGGGGATCGGGAGTGAGATGGGAACACAAAGCCAACTAGGATTCACACAGGAACGGTGCGGGGTTGTGGGGGGAATATGAGCAGGATCTGACAAACCTGTCCTTCAGCTTCTGCACAAGCTTGTGGGTGGCAGACAGCCTTCAACATGCCCATCCACCCACCCACAATGTCCACTCCAGCACGGCCAGCCACTCCAGGAGCTCCAAGGCACCGCCACCCCCTGACCCATGCGTGCCTTGCAGCCTTAGTCTCCGGCTCCTTAAAGGAGGCTATCTAAGGCCAACATCACTCCAGCTGCAGGGGCGAGGGGTTGGGGCTTACTCTCACAGCCCCTCTGACCCCACCCGGCCTGGAGCACCTACAGGAGCGCAGCCCCCCAGTCACACTCACTCATTCCCGAGCCAGGACAGAGGTTCTAAGGGGGACAGGCCTTCCAGCAGTCACAGAGCCTGCAAGCAGACCCCAGGAAGACACATGGCAGAAACTGGGAGACCTCCCCAGGAGGCCTGAGGGCCCTGGAGACAAGGGAGGCCCTGGATTCCTGGGGCCTGGGCCCTCCAGAGCAAGACATCACCAGGAAGGAAGATCCAGGGAGCCCCATGTCAGGACTCTCAGGGCAGCTGTTACTTCATCCACAAGGCCCATCAAGGCCCTCTGTGGCTCTTAGGCACAACTCACCTTATGGTCTTCCTACCCATCCCCCCCCCCCATTCTGTCCCTATCCAGCCACTTCCTGGTGGCCCTGTTGCCCCACACCATCCAGTACCCATGAGTATGGCTGGAGGAGCTGAGCCAACAATCCTCTGTGTGTTCCTCCACAACCCCCATGTCCTAGCATCAACAGGGGTTGGGAGGTGTGAGGAGGCAGTACCCTTGCCCTGCCCTTGGCCTGCCTGTCTCCACACGCGGGGTAGGGTAGGAGGCTCCCCTGCCACCAACAGATGCTGCCTCAGCAGACACTGGATCCACCAGGCTCGCGGAGCAAGACCCAGGAGGGGAAGAGGGCTGCATCAGCCTGGGCCCCACTGCTACCAATGGACACCTGCCCCGTCGGAGCTCACACAGCAAGGGCTGCTCCTGGGGGGAGGGGGGAACTCACCCACCCTCATAGCCTCAGAAACCAGACACAGAGCCAGAGCCAGAGCCAGGGCCTTGGGGACACAATGGCAAGCCCAGCCCGCCCACCATTCATGTGGCAAACTGCACCCACATCAGGACATGTCCCCTCCCCTCACACTCTTAGCCCAGCCAAGCCCACCTTTCGAACTCGGCCACTGCGCGTGCCAGCAAACACCACTGTACGGCCCTGGTAGTCATAGGCAGCCACAGCGGTCAGGCCATCATCCTTGTCCACGAAGAGAGGCGTGCCTTCAATGGTGACTGTACCCCCCAGCGGCTGGTTGAAATCCTGCCCACAGAAGTCATCATCGATCTGCAGGGGCTGTGAGAAGGGAGAGGGTGAGGTCACAGGCCAGGGCTTCCTGCCTACCTGGCAGCATCAGCCAACTGCAACTAAGCAGCCAGGAAGGGTCCTCTATGGGCTGGGAGGCAGCTGCAGAGTCAGGCCACTGAAGACCTCACTGAGGGGTTCTGCACCAGGACTTCTTCAATGCTCCACAGTCAGAAACTGGTCCTTCTGACAGAGAGAACCAGAGGCCCCTAATGCAACTCCAGGCCTAAGTCCAGCAGGGGAATCTCTCATAACTGCTCTTAGACCCCAGAGAGAATAAGGCAGGAAAGGCCATATCACAGGCCCTCGAAGGTCACTGACCAGGAGGCTATCAAGAGAGCTGGAAAGGGGCTGGAAGAGGAACTGGGGCAACCAGAGAGGGGCAGGCTCAGGGCTGCGATGAGTGTTGAGAGCCGAGTACAAAGGGACTGTACAGTCCCTGAGGGAGAAGGCAGGTGTAGACAGTGGCAGGGAACCTGGGAACATGCCCAGAGTTGAGCCACCTGGAGAGTGTACTCAGACAGCTTTGAGTGGTGAGGAGATGATGGGTGGGCAGCAATGAGCCTGGAGTCTAACCAGTAAAGCATGGGAGGGGGAGACATCCAAGACAAGCTTCTGCCCCTCGTGGCCAGCACAGCCACTGCTCCCTTGCAAACACTGTGTGACAATCCAGAGGCTGGAGAGAGGAAGGGCCTGGGGTGAGCCCTCACAACTGCATGAGCAGAGAGAAAAGTGAAGCCATAGCCAGGCTCATCCATCAAGTGAGCAGAGCCAGGGTGGGATCCTGGACACCCAGGTCAGGCTTCAGGAAAGCCTGCCTCCAAGGTGGAACCTGTACCCCCCAAGCCCCACCCCTCATATACCACCCCACCACACACACATATGTACTACTCACATACACACCACACTCCATACACATACTACACAAACACGTCTATATACCACCCCACAAACTACTCACATCCTATACATATACACCACACAAACATTCCGACCCCATCACACATACACTCTACACACACACCTCAAATAGCCCCTTACATCACTCCACCACACACACAGAGAGCTCATATACACCCACCACACAAACATTCCCACACCCCACCCCACCACACACATCCTGACTTACATACACACTCCACACACCCACACCGTATACACACATACATTATGCATATACATCACTCATAAAAACCCTATACACACCACCCCACCATATACACACACATTACTCACATACACCCTATACACATAACTCAAACATCCTATGCATCACCCCACCACACACACACCATTCACACATGCACAATACAAACATGCCCATACACCACTCCACCACACACACCACACAAATATCCCCATGCACCAACCACACACAACTCCCACTCACATACAAATTACACCCCCCCATACATCACCCCATTACATAAATACAATCACCTATATACACACTACACACATACCACTCCACCCCACAAATACAACCACCCACACACACACACAGCATATACCATATGGTGTATACACATTACACAACACATTCTTTTGATACATCCACACCACACATCCCATACATCACCCAACTGTACTCAAACACCCTCACATACCTCTGACACCTCCACACACTTAGATACCCACAGATACCCCTCATACACATACTCCTCTGACACATCCACACAGCACACACACACTCCCATACACCACCCTATCACACAAACACACTTCATACACACACATATACACACACACAGAGGCTGTGTGACCCTGGCTGGGTCATTTCCCCACTCTGAACCACCACCCACCTTGTTCAGAGAGGAGGCAACAGTGCCAGGCACGGTCAGGGTCTAGCAGCCTGACAAAGTGCACAGGCAGGTGGCAGTGTGGTCAGTGCACACCTGGGGACTGATGCCCTGACCCCTGCAGAGCGAGAGTAGCATTCTCTCTCTCTCACACACACACACGCACGCACATGCACATGCATGGTCATACTTCACAGCATACAGCGGGGCAACCCTGGTCCAGTCAGCACAGCGCACGGGGAGCCAGGAGCCTCACTCACCGAGTTGATGCAGCCCAGCTCCTTGTTGAGCAGCCAAGGCAGTGAGAGCTTGCCCTCCCCACGGTAACAGGACTGGATGCGCTCCTTGATCCTCTCCTTGATGGCCCTGAGCGTGAACAGGCACAGCACTGACTCCTTGGGCGGTTTGACCCGATTCTTTTGGCCCTGCGCAAACACGGTGAACAGCACATCCTCATCCTCCTTCAGGCCCAGCTGGCGGGCCAGAGCGCGGCCGGGGCGGCTCAGATAGGCATCCTGCACCAGGCGGTACTCAACGCCCGCCTGTTCACAACCAATGGGAAACTCGACATACGAGTAGAACTTGGGGTCGTCCACGCAGAGCCGCACGATCTTGGATGTAAAGAAGTGCTCCCCAGCAACATCGGGCGAGGTCAGCTGCGTGTCCAGCTGCAGGGTGAGGTAGTAGACAAACTGCTCGCTGCGGAAACTATACACATAGTAGATGTCGAAGGCAGGGAACTTGGAAAGTGTGTCAGAAGGGATCTTGAGCTGTGAGGACACAAACTCATCTTGGTACACAAAGCCAAACATGTCAGCGTCCTCCTCATTGGCCATGAGCCGGCGGCTGGACAGCGTGGGGAAGTACTCAGACTTGCCGTCGATGGGAGTGCCCACGAAGAGCTTGGCCTGGCCCTGACCAGGCGGGCCCGCGATGAGCACGCCCGCCATGCTGCCTGCCTCACGGACACTGGACAGGTAGTGTTCCTTGCGGTGGTGGGGTTCACCCAGCTTGAAGAGGTCATCCAAGCGGAGGAACTGGCAGATCCCCTGCGAGGCGCTCCCACAGGCCAGCAAGCGGTTGGCGGCATAGTCAAGCAACAGCAGCTTGTTGACGTTGTCGGTGCTGCCCAGGCCATGGGGACAGGACTGCACGCTGGGCGGAGGGTAGCACTTCTCATTGTCCTCCACAGGGCCCGTCACGTGGGCCCGCAGCAGCGTCAGGTTGCCTGACAGCTTGTAAATGCGGTTCACGGCACCCACATACACCTCGCCTGTCTGCTCATGCACCACGAGGTGGGTGAGGCCCCAGTCACTGGCTGCAAAGGTGCGGAAGGGGGGCTGCAGGCCCTCACTCAGCCGGGCCACCGCTGCCTCCACCCAGAGCCCCCCCAGTGGCAGTGATGGTGGCAGCAGCAGCAGAACGGGCAGTATCAACACGCTCAGTGGTGGTGGCAGCATGGTAGGCCAGGGCGTGTGGCCAAGGAGCCCGGGTCCCACAGACGCGTACTTCACGGGGCCAGGAGGCTTAGCCCTGTGGGAGAAAGCAGGAAAGAGAGGTGAGTGGGCAGCGTGGGGCCACACACCCACATGTGACAAGACATGGGCACAGGTGAGTACAGACACACCTGTGATGTGACCAAGAAATGAGCACACACATGGCAGATGTGTGTGCTAAGGTGTTAGCACGCACACGTGATGACAAACACAATGACATGGGACAACAGGTAAAAGCACACACTCACGTTTCCTGCATGTACACGCACGGGCATCCACACACGCAGACACACACAGATACACCCCCTGAGCATTTATAAGGCCTCACTGTGAGCCACGTATGACACTGAGCACCAGGGGTCACAGCCACCAAGCCACTCGGGACCCAAGGAACCCAACCCTCCCCACACAGCAGGGCGTACCAGGTGTGCACAAAGACCCAGCTCTGGGCCACCTGAGGAGCCCTGCTCACTGGTGGATCCTCAATCAATGTCAGATCCAACCATCACTAGTGGAAGCAGAGAAATGGATTTAGGAGCAAGGGGACAGGGCACTGGGATCTCACCACCACCACCCCATCTTGAGGTCCTCTGGGTCAAGAAGGCCTTACCTCCGCATGCTGGGACCACGTTTTAGCACTCCTGCCCCTCCTTAAAGACTCTGAGCTCCCAGATGTGGGGTAGGAGGGGACATACTCCATCACTGTCACACTACAGCAGCTTGGCTGGGGGCTTCAGTGCCCTTCCCACTCCATACTGTAGCCTGTCCCAATCCCTGCCTCTCTGAGGTCCACAGTGCCTGCTGACCCCTCTTCTCAGCTTACAGAGTATCTGTGACTTGGACATCTGCGCCTCTCTTGGACCAAGGAGGGCAGAAGGTCAAGGGTCCTGCCCACCCACAGGCAGCACAGGGTGAGCATATCTATCCGGTGAGGGTGATCTGCTGTCTGCTGTCTATACACAGGCAGTAGTTCCTAGAGCCAGAGAAGAACAGCCCAGGTCACTTTTACGGGGTGACCCTAGCTCAGGTCCTCACTGAACAAAAGCCAAGTTATAATACTCCTCGCACCTGCTGCCACAGCCCCAAGCCAACTACCATATCCTGACCACCTACAGCCCTTTTACTCCCCTACAAACTCCTTAGGCTCCTTGGTTCACTACCCTGAGCTCTCTCAGTACCATGATCAAATTCCTCAAAAGAGAAGGAGGCTTCTAGCAACCCTACTCCTCAGCAATGCCCATGCCCCCTCCACACCTCAGTCCTGCCCAGGACTCATGGGATCCTGGGCACCTTCTTAGCCCTCTCCCAATTCCCATGCCCACTCTCCACCATCATACAACAGCTTCCATCTGTGTTTCTCTTAAACTGACGATTCTCTCACCCCATAAGAGACCAGCTGACTGCACTGGCTCTTAAATCTTGCCATGGCCCCCATTACTTTCAGAAAAGGCTAACCTCAGCCCAGACGACGGTAATCTAGCACTGGGGCCGGAAGTGGGGTTAAATACAGGCTCTGTGGCTCTGCAGTTGCAGCCCTGATGGGTCACCCCACTTCCTCCGGGGCTGGTAACAAATGTGGTCGGGGGAAGTCACCCATGAGGGCAGCACTTCCCAGTATGCCAGGGCCCTGCCTTATAGGTGGGGAAACTGAGGTCCAAAACATGAATGTCTCTTCAGAGTCCAGGCAGGGAGTTACCCAAACCCACCCAATGGACTGCAGACGGCCCCAAACTGTCCAAGTCTGCACCTGAACAGCCTCTCTCCAGCCCCTCCTTTTTGTCCCTCTGACCTGCCAAACCCACCCCCACCTCCAGACCTTTGTGGTCACAAAGCCTCCACTCCTCCAGCAGTTGCATGTCCAGCTCTGCTCAGGTGACCGGGTAAACTAAGCAGACAGCTGCTCCCTCCCTGTCACTCCTGCTGCTGATTTAACGTGTGGCACAGAAGTTGCTAACGAGTGGTTTTTACTTATTGCTTCCAGACACTCTCCACACTAGGGTGGGAGCTGCAGAAAAGCAGGGTCTGGTGTGTGTGGCCTGTCACTATCCATTCCAAAGCCATGTCCAGAACTATGGAGGGGTCAGTATGTACTTGTGGGATGAGTGAGTGAGGAATCAAGCCCATGAGGAAGGAAATGAGCTAGTGAGGAGGCCAGCCAGACCTGAACAGAACAGCCCTGTTCCTCAGCCCCCACACCTCCTGCCCAGCAAACACCCAACAGTGCTAGCATGGCAGAGTGGGGAAACTGAGGAAAAAGGGCCTTGGTCAGGACAGCCCACCTCAGGAGAACCAGGATCATCTCCTTGGCAGGACCCTCCCAGCAGCCTGTGCTTTCCCTGAGGTCCTGCACTCGGACCCCTGCCCAGACCAGTGGTCCCTAGGGACTCTGTGGCCAGCCAGGCAGTAGGTGAGCAGCGCCTGGGCCACGTGGATACTCAGGCAAAGCACAGCCTAGGGAGGAGAAGTCTTCAAAGGGCTGAGCTGAGAGTGAGTGGTGTGAGCGGGGAGAAAGCATGAATCACTCACCGTTTATCAGTTCAAAGCAGGCCTGCAATTACCGGGTTCTGGGCTCACCCCTCCTCCAGGATAATTACACACGTCTTAATGCAATTACGGGCCCTACTTTTTATATTAGCCAGAAAAGAAGAAGCCACCATCGAAACCCCAGCCAGGCCCTGGGTGCATTCCCAGGAGGATCCTGGCCCCAGGCTGAGTCCAGCACCTTCAACTTCACACGGGTCAGTGAAGACCTCTGGGCCATGTCCCATCCCATGCCTCAGCACAGGGAGTCTACGGTGCCCAGCTGATCCTACAGAGCAGGGATTGAATTCCAAGCTTCCAGAGACCCAGTTGGCCAGGCTGCTGGGCTCAACGCCCCAGGAACAAATGCCTTCATTCCAAAGCAGAGCTAGGCGCTGGTGAAAACCAGGCAGATGCTGGGGCAGAGGGCACCACCAGATCGTGTGCTCTGGGCTCAGTAAGCCACAGAGCTGGCCCCTCTAGGGTCAGGGTAGATCCATTTCCACTTGTTCTGGAAGAAACCATGAAAGGCTGGAGATGCAGGTAGGATCCCTGTGGCTATCAGAACAGCAAGAGCAAAGGCCTAAGAGCCCTAGAGCCCAAACTAGACTGTGCAGTAACAGACCAAGTGTGGAGGTTGGAAGAGGTGCTCATCCAAGGGTCAGCCAGAGAAAGGGAAGGGCCATGATCCAAGCAAGTGGGGGCCAGCAGCACATACTGCCATCCGAGAGGGTAGGCTCAGCAGAGGATACAACAGAGAACAGTCCAATCTCTAGTCCCAAACCACCAACCACACACTGGCTCCTTCTTGAGAAACAAGGGCCCCCAGGGCCATTCCTATTTCACAGAGCCATAGTCCAATGCCAACTCTCCCCTCTACCTCCAACCGGGACTTTCTAGGCTTAAAAAGATTGAAGGTGGAGACAAGTATTATTCAGTGATGCCCCACAAGTAACCAAGGGCCCCCCAAGTTTTGTAATTCTGTGTTAGGGGAAAGGACTGGGCAGGAAGGCTGATCCTGTCACCCCTGTGGGCTGGGGAGGTTGTCCAAACAGCCCTGCTAGCCCAGCTGGTCAAGATGTAAAAGACCAAGATTCAAATTCAGAGTCTGCTGTTTGCCCCGTTGATTTGAGCTACTGTGGGCATAAGGATCACCCTGACACTACCACAGTGAGAGCTCTGCAGGCTGGCAGTGATCTAAGGCAACAATGGGCCTCAGGGGCCCAGGTATGCTGTTTACCAGCCCCCTCATTTCTCCGACAGCCAAAAAAAACACACTCAAACAAGGCTCTGCAGCCCCTTCTAACTAGGTCCTCTCCATGACATCCCTATTCCTAAAAGGCTTTCTCTAGCTCTCACTGTGTCACCCTCACAGGCGTACTTGAAGCAGGACCCTGAAGGAGAAGCCCAGGTTGTCTCTCCAGCACAGGCTTGGGCTTGCTGAGGGCTGGGCTGTCTCAATGTCTCTGAGGCTCACAGCCTCCCCTATGCACCCTACACCAGCAGGGTAGCCAAGATTGCCTGGGACATGCTCCCAAGGGCCAGAGGAACAGAGGCTAGATCCTACTAGCACAGTAGAGCAGATGAGGAGGGGGCTGTCCAGATGCAGAGAGCTGGTGCAGTCCAGGCAGCCCCAAGTAGCAGGAGCCCAGGTCCAAACCACACCCCAGCCCTGTCTCTGCGGGACGATGGCCCCAGTACCCCTCAAACGAGACAGTGGTGGTAACCCTGTGGTTCTAGACCAGCCCTGTTAAGGGCTCAGGCCACTCCAGTTACTCCGGCCCCTCCCACCCTTCTGATCAGAGCTGCACCTGGGATCTTATCCCAGCTACCTTCTCCAAGACAGCCCAGTCGCACACCAGGACCTCGGACTGGACTGTTCAGGAAGCAATTGCAAGCCTAGTGGGAAGTGGGGCTTCCCGAAGGCTGACCCTGGGGAGGCCCTGCGAGGAGGAGGCCCAAACTGCAGGCAGCGGCTGCTGCACACCTCCTCCCATGGAGGGTGCCCTACCCTGGAGGGCACAGCTGACCCATCCCAGCACCCTACACAGCAAGGAGGTGGGTGCACATGCTGGGCTCCTCAACTCCCACCCTAAAACCCTGAAGGCAAGTCAAAGCCGGAGGGGCCGGACAGCCCTAGCCTATATCATCCTCAGCAGGCTTCTGCAACCCGACTGGGCCTGCCCACTCGGAGGCCCAAGCAGAAGGTCCAGACGCCCGGCTTGGCCTGGGACCTGCGGGGGCCCTCCCGGTGGAGCCTCCAGTAAACTTTTCCCTGCTGCCTTTGAGAAGGGAGCAGACCCGCCGCCCCCAGCGCGCGGCCCAGGCAATGTTCGGCTGAGCCGGGCTGGGCCAGGGCCGCCGGGGCGGGTGGACGAGGACTGCGGCGTCCGGCCTGGGGGCGCAATCCGGCCAGCCCGGGCCCCGCCGGGAGGGCACGCTCACGGTCGGTACCGCAGCTGCGCGGCCGCGCCCGGACACACGCGGGCGAACCGGGCCGCCGCGGGCGGCGCCGTGAGGACGTCCGATCTCGCACACCGACATACAGACATGCGGACAGCCGGCCGCCCGCCCGCGCGCACGGACGCTCGCGCCGCAGTACCGGCCGCGCACACCCCCTGCCCGAACCGGGCCGCGCGCAAGGCATCCCGCCGACGGTCTCAGTCGGGTCCAAGGGTCCAGGAGGCGCCTCCGCCCCCTACCCAGGGCCTGCGCTCGCCGCACCGCATCCCTTTCTTTCCGGCGTCCGCTCGCCCGCAGCCCACCGGGTCCGCCGGCCCGCCCCAGCCCTGGCGCCGTGGGGAAAAGTTGGCCCGGTACTCACCGGCTGCCCTGGGGTTCGCCCTGCCGCCTGCCATCGCTGCGCCCCTTCTCCCGCGTTGCCGCCCCTCGTCTCGCTCCGCGGCCACCGAAGCCCCCCAGGCCGCCCAGGCCGACGCCGAGGCCGCTGCGCCCGGGCTCCGCTGCGTGGCCGCGCGCCGCCGCTGCCCAGCATGAATGGGGCGCGCCGAAGCTCCGCGCGGGGCTGCCGGAGAGCGCCAGCCTCGCTCTCGCCGCCCGCGGAGCCTGCGCCGCGCGCATGCGCCGCCGCGGGACCGATGAGAGAAGGGCCAGGGGCGGGGACGGGGGCGGGGCGGAGGGGGTGGGGCCTCTGCCCACCTGCAGAGGGCGCTCTGCCCCGCGCCACGCGCGCACTCGGGCCCACAGCCCTGCTTCAAAGGGCGATGGCAGCCGCCGCCTTAAATGAAGCGGCGCTGGGGGTAGTAACGGGGCAGTCCCCGGGAGGAGTTCCTGGCGCCTAGGGGACCTGGGCCCGGGATGCGGGTGTTCAGACAGGGAACACAGCCTCTGTCTAGAGAGGGGTATACCGAGGCCCAGGGTAAAGGATCATGCAGGAAGATCGCTCTAGTCTACATCTTTAGGTGGCACGGGGCGCCACCTAGGATGGACCCTTCAAGCTCGTGGTCTGGAGGTGGCCACTTGCGATGGAAACGCGACTGGAAACGGAAGGTCCCGGGCCATGAGATTCATCATCAATCCTCTCGTGATCACGATGGAAGGGGGTGGGGAGTGGCGAGGGTCTGGGGGAGGGGTCAGCCGAGGGGCCATCCAGCTGGCCGGAACTGGGCCCAAGAGAGAGGTGGGAGGGAACAAGGAATCACAGGAGAAGCCCATGGAAAGGCGGGGTCTTGAGAAGAGAGAGGTGGTGGGAACCCTGGCCAGCAGGGCTCTGGTTGTAACCTGAAAACAGCGGCTACCCTGAGAAGCGCTGGGCGGGGTCTCTACCGTGGAAGAGGTGTCACCCCTACAGAGGACAACACCCCAGAGCTCACCACCGGGGACTCCTGAGGACCTAGAGGCCCTCGCTCTCCTTAGGCAGCCACAGTTCTGACCTCCACGGTGAACCTCTCCTGACTTTCCTTTGTATCCCTATATAGTAAGCCGTTTTCTTTTGCTCGTTCTTTGAACGCTGTGCTGAATCAATCACACAGGACGCTCCGGCCTGTGGCTTCTTTCTTCTCGCCTGGGTCCACTCACCTTGTTCTTGTAGGTACTATGCCCTTTCTTGTTTTGTAGACACACACATACACACACACACACGCATGCACGTACGCACGCAAGGTGGCACCACTTTTTGCCAGTCCTCCTGCTGATGGACATGGAATTGCTCCCCACGCGGAGTTCGGATCATAAGGTTAGGATGGAGGCTCTGTGCATGTCTCCTGAGCAACACAGTCTCGGGGTAGGGCTGCAGCTCTGTTTAACTTTAGTCCATGGTGCCAACTTACACCCAACAGCATTGTGTGAGTCCCAGGTGCTCCTATCCTCACAAAACTTGAATTGGGCTTTACTTTTTGCCAGTCTGGTAAAAATGAACTGGAGAGGTGGTTGTTTTTTTTTTTCCCCATTATGGTTTTAACTTGCAATCCCCCTCCCCCCCAGTAAGCAAGGACATGCCTTGCTTCATTCCACAGTGCCCAAGGTCACTGAGTCAGAGGACAGCTCACCCCAGCAGCTAACAACAACAAATGCAGTGCTGATTAAATCCAAGAATGCAAATGAAAGTGGAAGAATGGAAAAATATCTTCTGTGTAAATAAAAACCGAAGGGAAGTTAGGATGGCAATTTTAACATTTTTTAAAAAAAACAGCCTTTTAAGACAAAATTGCAAGAATAGATAAAGACATGTTGTTATGTGCCATCATGGTGATAAAGGGCGATAGTGATAAAAGAAATTATATATATATTCGTCTGACATACTTTGGACATGTTGTAAGGAGAGACAGGTCCTTGGAGAGGGACATCATGCTTGGTAGGGTAGAGGGACAGCGCAGGAGGGGAAGACCCTCTATGAGGTGGATTGATTCAGTGACTGGGGTAATTGGGATGGGTGTGTCAGAGGCAATGCGATTGGCACAGGATAGAGCAGGGATTAGGGCTGTTGTACATAGGGTCGCTATGAGTCGCAAACAATTTGATGGCACATAACAACAACAACATACACACACACACACACACACACACACACACACACACACCCCTGGAAACTATGAATGTCAATAGTTGTAAAGGGGCTTCAGGCATTTTGTTCATTGGGTCACTATGAGTCATGCTCTACTCAAAGTCAATCAACAACAAACTAGACACACACACACTCAATGTCAAAACATCACACTATTAAACTACCAATGAGTTAAGAATTTTTTAAAAAAAATTATAAATTTCATAACATCGAATGAAAATGAAACCACATTAGATATACTAAGGCGATTCAGCAAAGTCAATACTCATGCATCTGTCAAATCAACAGACTAACTCCTCTCTTTAGAAACTAGAAAAAGGACACGCTAAGCCTGAACTTGCCAGAAATAAATAAATAAAAACATACATACATACATAAATAAAATAAAATTTTAAACAAGAAAGCAATACAACCAATAAACCCAGAAGTCAATTCCATTAAAAGATTGATAAAATTGGCAAACTTTAAAATAGTACTAAAGAAAAGATATAGAAAAATGGGAATAACTAAAATGAGAGTGGGAACATTACAATTAAAATAAAGATAATTATACTTGGACCAGGAGTCAGTCATCAGAACAGAGCAAGGAAACACTGCATTGTTCAAAATTGGGAAGGTATATGCCAGGAATGTGTCCTATCTCCATACCTTTTCAGCTTATATGCAGAACATATTATCCAGGAGGCTGGGCTCTGTGAGGACAAGTACGGCATCAGGATTGGTAGAAGATTCATCAACAATCTACGTTATGCAGATGACACAACCTTGCTTGCTGAAACTGAAGAGGACCTGAAGTGCTTGCTGCAGAAGGTCAAGGACTATAGCCTTCAATATGGATTGAGGCTCAATGTCAAGAAGACAAAGATTCTCATCACTGTGCCAATTGGCAGCATCAGGATGGATGGTGAAGAGACTGAGATTGTTGACAGCTTTAGTTTGCTTGGCTCCACAGTCAACACTCTTGGCACCAGCAGCCAGGAAATTAAAAGACATATTGTGATGGGAAAGTCGGCTG
>NW_006399911.1:4601796-4613772 GCF_000299155.1 Elephantulus edwardii | reverse complement strand
ATGTGGTATCAGTGATATTGTTCGATAATTTCCACACTCTGTCAGGTCATCTTTCTTTGGAATGGAAACAAATATCAATCTTTTTCAGTCAATAACTGGATAACCTAAATTAAATTAACAAATTCTTAGAAGAACACAATCTACCCATATTGACTCAAAAGCCATATCAACAGACCCATGACAAATGAAGAAAACAAATCAGTAAGAAAAATAAACAAACAGCTCAGAGAGCTGGACAATAACTAGAGATGATAGAAAGAGCATTGATGCCTTTGAGCTGTGGTGCTGGAGAAGAATTATGAATATACCATGGACTGCCAGGAGAACAATCAGGTTTATCCTAGAAAGGGTGACACCAGCCTGCTCCTGGGAGGCAAGGATTCTAAGGCTTCATCTGACATACTTTGGGCATGTTGCAAGAGGGACAAGTTCTTGGAGAGGAACATAATGTTTGGAAGGGTGGAGGGGCAGAGAAAGAGAGAGAGACCATCAATGAGATGGATTGATACAGTGAGTAGGGTGATGAGAGTAAGTGTGTTGGAGACAGTGAAGTTGGCACAGAATAGAGCAGGTTTCAGGGCTGTTGTACATAGGGTCGCTACGAGTCTCATATGACTCAACGGCATGTAAAAACAACACAACTATGGAAGGTGCTCTGGCACGTTCTCAAAAAGTTGGTAAAAGAAATACCATTTTAACCCAGCATTTCCACTACTGAGAATATACCCTAAAGAAACCAGAGCCACACTCAGATGTATGTATACCCATGTTTATTACTGCATTATTCACGATAGCAAAGAGATGGAAGCAATCCAAGTGCCCATCAATAAATCAATAAACAAATGGCTAAAAAAAAAGACTCAAACTATGGTTTTACACAATGGAAAACTAAGTATCACTGAAAAGGAATCAAATAGTAAAACAATACATAATATGAGGGAGTTTTGAGGACATAATGCTGAGTGAAATATCTCAGGCACAAAAGGACAAATACTGCATAACACCACTGTTATAAGACAGACATAAAGAATTGGGGACGAAATGGTGAAAGGGTGGATAGATAATAAGCACTGTATTAGAACTGATAAGGGGAAGAACTGTGCAAAAGGAATACATGATTGTGCATTATACATGTGAGGACAATCTGGAATAAGGGGTGCAATGTTTGGTGGGCTGGAGGAGGAAGAGAGGGGAGAAAATGTGTAACAATTAACAAAAAGAGAAAAGAAGTGAAATTATTTGGGAGATATATGAAAAGTTAACAACAACAATGAAAAAAGACAGACCTTTCCACTCAAAATAGGAAACAAGATGTTTCTGTTGCTGTTATGTGCCATTGAGTCACCTGTGAGCCACAATAAGCCTATGTACAGCAGCTCTGAGCCAGTCTCCCTGATTTCAGTACAACAGCCTCCATTGTCCCAGTTACTGTATCAATTAATCTCATCCAGTGTCTTCCTCTGCTGCGCTGTCCCTCCACTCTTCTGAGCATGATGTCCTCCTGGCCATGTGCCCAAAATATGTGAGGTGCAGCTTCAAAATCCTGGCCTCCAAGGAGAAACTTGATTTCACTCTCTCCAAGACAGATCTATTTGTTTTCTTGGTGGTCAATGGTATGTTCAAAAGTCTTCTGCAGCACCACAACTTAATGGCATCAATTCTTCTCCTATCATCCTGAGTCATTGTCCACTTCTCTGATGCAGAGCAAGAAATTGTGAAGACCATGGCCTGGATTAGGCATATCTTAGTCTCTAGACCGACATAGTTACATTTCAGCACTCTGGAGAGGTCCCTGACAACAGATTTTCCCAGTGCAATTTGTCTTTTGATTTTCTGACTGCTGGTGTTAAGAGTGTTGGTTGTGGAGCTGAGCAAGCTGCAATTGTTAACAACTTCAATCTCTTTTCCATCTATCATGGTGCTGTCAATTGGAACAGTTAGACTCTTTGTCTTCTTGATGATAGCTTCAACCCATATTGAAGATTGATTGCGGTTCTTGACCTTCTGCAGCAAGTGTTTCAGGTCCTTCTCAGTTTCAGCAAGTAAGAACGTGTCATCTGCATAATGTACATCGATGAGTCTTCCTCCAATCCTGATGCCACATTCTTCCTCATAAAGCCTAGCTTCCCAAATGATCTGTAATTCCACCATTTCTATTCAGTATTGTATTAGAAGTCTTAGCCAGAGAAAATAAGACCCAAAAAAAGAAAGAAAAGTTTTGAGATTGCAAAATAAGAAACAAAATTATCTTTATTCATAAATTATGTGATTTTATAGAAAATTCGAGTCCACAAGAAAAATTCTAGAGCTAGTTGATTAATTTAGAAAAGTTGCAGGGATGTAACTAAAGTCAGCAAACAATAATCAGTTGAGCTTCTATGCACTAGCAATGAGAAATCTGAAAGGGAAATTACAGAAACTCCTTCACAATAGTATCCGAGAGAATGACATTCCTAGGAACAAATCTAGCAAGGGATGTGAAGAATTTATACAAAAGCTCTAAAACACTGCTAAAAGAGATTAAAGAAAAATTGTCATAAATAGAAAGTATTTTATGTTTAGGAATTGGATGGCAATATCACCCAAAGCATTTTATATTCTTCACAATCCAAATCAAAATTCCAACAGTCATTTTTACAGAAATTAAAAACCAGTTTTCGGTTTCTATAGATGGGCAAGAGACCACAGTTACTTACACACTGTTGTAAGGAAGAACAAAAGAGGATTCACACACCCTGATTTTGTTAATTCATTGTTTAATTTTTATTGTGATTTTAGTGAGTTGATGTAACAATCATACATGTTATGTTTGTTGACATTGTTGCTAAAGTGATATCTCTAATTGTTTTGATTTACAGTTCTCTAAGGATCTGGAAGACAACACCTTCAATCCTACTCCCTCTTTAGCAGCCAGTTGGGCCTTGTGAGGAGCACTGGCATATACGATCAAACAAAGCCACCTCCAGAATCTAAATACGTTCTCCCATGCCCCCGTCTGAGAAGGCTCCGGCAACCGCCCAGGGCCCCATCCTGCCTGCCAAGTTGCCAAGGGCTTCAGTGGGACCCAGCACCATGATATTCGTATGCCTGATTTGCTGTTAGAGATACAACACTCATCTGTCAATTTGCTGTATTAGAGTAACGATTTGTATGTTGCTAATGGAGTGTCAGAGACAGTGCGATTGGCACAGGACAGAGCAGAGTTTAGGGCTGTTGTACATAGGGTCACTATGAGTAGCAAGCGACTTGACGGCACACAACAACAACAACAACAACAATGACCAAACGTGGGAACACTGGTGGCCTAGGGACAAAATGTTGTGCAGCAATCCAAAAGGCATGTGGTTCAAATCCACCAGCTACTCTGCGGGAGGATGGACAGTTTCCTCCCATGCAATTAACTGCCTCCAGGAACTCAACAGAGGGATCAGTTTTGACTCAATGGCACAAACAACAAACAGCATCAGTGACCTAGTGGTAAGAAGCAGTACTGCAATACCAAAGGCATCATTCAAATTCACCAGTAACTCCATGGGAGAAGGCTGGGCAATCTCCTTCTGTGTGATTGACTGCCTCTAAAAACCCACTAAAGGGTCAGCTATGGGTTGGTTCCAACTTGGACAGCACACAATAACAACAATTACTTTATCGCTTAGGAGTGTATATACTTGCTTGTCTGTCATTCACTCCTATTAGTATAGCACTTGTCTTTCAGTTTGCTGTACTAGAGTGACTTGGGGGTTGTTGTGATGCTCGGAGCTATGCCACCAGTGTATCAAATGCCAGAAGGGTCACCCATGGTGGACAAGGTTCAGCAGAGTTCCCAGATTAAAACCAAATAGGAAGCAGGATTGGCCATCCAATTCTGAAAAAGAGGCCTCTGAAAACTCTATGAACAGTAGAGGAACATGAATAGATAGAATATTAGAGATTGAATCAGACTGGAAGTCAATCAAAATGAAGAGAAACAGTTGCAAATATCCTTTAATAATTGGAAGGTGGATTGTATGAAGTACGAACATAGGAATACTAGAAGTTGTACCAAAATGAAATTGAATGCATGGTGATCAACATTGTAGGCATTAGTGAGGTGACATGGACTAGCACTGGCCACTTCAGGTCAGATGATCACATGGTATACTATGCTGGGAATGAAAAGCTGAAAAGAATGGTGTTGCGTTCATAATTAAAAAGACAAGTTCAAGTTCTCTCCTGAAGTACAATATTGTGAACAATAGGTTACTCTCCATGCACACACAAGGAAGACATGTTTATGCAACTATTATTCAAATACACACAGCAATGACTAAATCCAAAGAGGAGGAAAATGAGGAATTTTTTTTACCAAATTTTGCAGTCAGAAATTGACTAAACATGTAATCAAGATGCATTAATTATAATTGGTGACTGGAATGCAAAAGTTGGAAACAATGAAGAAGGAATGGTTGTAAAGTACAGATTTGGTGACAGAAATGAGACCAGAAACCGAGTGATTGAAGTTTGTATTCTCAATGATTTCTTCATTGCAATTATCTTTTTCAAAGAAGAGAAATGGTGACTTTATACATGAACCTCACAAAATGGACTGCAAAGAATCAGATTGACTACATCTGTGGAATGAATCACACAGAGAAGCTCAGTATCATCAGTCAAAAACAGGCCAGGGGCTGACTGTGGAACAGATCATCAATTACTCATGTGCAAGTTCAAATTGAGGATAAAAAAATAATAATAAAAACAGGTCCACAAGAGCCAAACACAACCTTGAGTCTATCCCTCCTGAATTGAAAAGTCATCTTAAGGTTTGAGGCATTGAACATCAATGATTGAAGACCAGATGAGGTGTAGGATGATCAAAGATATCATCGATGAAGATAGAAAATGATAAGTACAAAGAAAGAAGAGAAAGAGAAAACCAAAATGGATGTTGAAAGAAACCCTGAAAATTGCACTAGAGGGGTGAGAAGCCAAAACAAAGGAAGATATACTAAAGTAAAAGAGCTGAACTGAGTATCTCAAAGGACAGCTCACAAAGACAAAGAAAAGTATTATAACATAATGTACAAAGACCTGGAATTGGAGAATAAAAGGGAAGAGCTCACTTTGTATTTCTCAAGCTGAAAGGACAGAAAAACAAATTCAAGTCTTGAGTTGGAATACTGAGACATGCTATGGGCAAAATCTTGAATGATCCAGAAAGCATCAAAGGAAGATGGAGGGAATACCCAGAATCACTCTACCAAAATGAATTGGTCAACACTGAAATATTTCAGGAAGTACCATATGAACAAGAGTCAATAGTAATGAAGGAAGTTCAAGCTGCACTAAAGGCAAAATAATGCCCTGGGAATTGACGGTATACCAAATGATATGTTTCATATAATGCAGCCCCAGGGATGCTCACCAGTACATGCCAGGAAATTTGGAGGACAGCTGCCTGGCCAACTGACTTCGAGAGATTAATATTTGTTCCATTCCCAAGAAAGGTGCTCCAACAAGTTGTGAAAATTATCAAACAATATTGTTAACATCACATGCATGCAAAATACTGCTGAAGATCATTTTAAAAAAAAAAAACAAAACAACTAGCTAGACCAGTACAAAATCAGAAAACTACCAGAAGTCCAGGCTGGATTTAGGAAAGGCTGCAGGACCAGAGATATCATTGCTAATGTCACACAGATCCTGACTGAAAGCAAAGAATACCAGAAAAATGTCCGTTTGTGCTTTTATTGACTATGCAAAGATATTTGACTGTGTGGATCAAAACAAATTATGGCTAACATTGAGAATGGAAATCCCAGAATATTTAATTTTGCTTATGCAAAACCTATACCTAGACCAAGAAGCTGTTGTCCAAACAGAGCAAGGGAACATTGCGTGATTCAAAATTAAGAAATGTGTACATCTGGGATGTAGGCTTTCTTCACATCTAGTCCATCTATGTGCTGAGCAAATCACTTTGAAAAGCTGGACTCTATGAAAAAGAATGTGGCATCAGGATTGGAGGAAGATTAATCAATAACTATAATTATGCAGGTGACACAATCTTGCTTGCTGAAATTGAGGAGGACTTGAAGTACTTGTTGCAAAAGATCAAGGACCACAGGATTCAATGTGGATTTTATTTCAATATTAGGGGGAAATTACCTACAACCAGAAGAAAATAAAATAGATTAATGAGACCTTATAAAAATCAAATCCCTATGCATATAAAAAAAATCTTCTTCAACAGAGTAAAAAGGAAACCCACAGACTGGGGGGGAAATACTTAGCAATGACATATCTGATAAGGAACTTATATCTAAAATTTCTAGAATACTTTAGCACTTCAACAGAAATAAAACAACCCACTCACAAAATGGGCACAGGATATGAATAGAGACACTTGACCAAAGAAGACATTCAGATGGCAAACCAACACATGAAGAAATTTTCATGGTAAAAGTGGTCCAAAGTAATCAAACTGCCACTGCATTGCTGAACGATCACTCAACAAATGACTCCATATCAGGAATCATAAGGCCACAGGTGTCATCCCACAGACAGTAAGTAATGTGACAGAAGTAGAAAGTGTTAGCAGTTAGGCTACTTCTTCATGTAATTTTCTTGTGCCTTTAGATCCTATCAAGCTTGATCTCTGATATACCACTCCCATTTAATAAAGGAGTGTTGTTGTGCACATGAAACTCTATCGTTCTGTGGGTTAGTAAACATCCAGATAATGATGGGCATCTCAGATAACACGGTGACTTGACGGTTCATGGTTAGGTGCTCAGTCTCTGCTAATGCCCAGTAGCCACTAACACATCAAGCACCATTGAATCCAACAGATCATATTACACAGTTAGCAGAGCAACTGCATGGCAGCCTGAACTTCTGTAAAATTTTCCTCTTATTCTTGGCCACATTAAAATATAGCAGGTTTTTGGCTTTGCAAATGCCACCACCTCAACAGCATACTTGTCTTCTCTGCTTGCCTCCAGCTGTGGTCAATTCCACTGTGTACCCCGATACTGCCACCCATGGTGAACCTTTAGGTTACATGTCTTTTGAGCTGTTTGCAGATAAAGTCCCAAAGATAGCAGAAAACGCCTGCACTCTGAATACTGGGGAGAAAGGATTTGATTATATGAGGTGCTGCTTTCACAGAATCACCCCTGGGTTTATGTGCCAGGGTGGTGAATTCACACTCCATAACGGTACTGATGGGAAGTCCATCTTCCAGGAGGAGTTTGATGATGAGACTATCACCCTGAAGCAGACAGTTCCTGGCATCCTGTCTGTGGCAATGCTGGACCCAATACAAATGATTCCCAGTTTTTTATCTGTACTGCTAAGACTGAATGGCTGGATGGTGAGCATGTCGTCTTTGGGAAAGCAGAAGAAAGCATGAACATTGTGGAAGCCATGGAGCACTTCAGGTCCAGGAACGACAAGACCAACAAGAAGATCACCATTGCTGACTGTGAACAATCCTAATATGATCTGTATTTCATGATTTTTCTTAATAACCAGATTATTCCTTCTGTAGCTTCCTGCTACCCCCAGTTTGCTTGCAGTAACTTTAAATCTTAGTGTGCTTGCTGTAGTTCTTTGGGTTCCATGTTCTCTTTCTGCACTTTCAAGTTGAGCAGGACTCTAGCGTTAAGTTTATCACTATGAAGTAAAAACTACACAACACTATTGTCTGTTCTTATTTGTGTTAAAATATTGGTGCAGGTCTTTGGATGTAACATCATAAACCTCTTGAATATTGTTGTTGTGTTGTTGACTGATTTAGAGTCTAATACGACTCATGAGCAAAAGGCCTGAAGTTGGTGTGTCAGAATTAGTGAAACTGGCTCAGGACAGGGCAGGGTTCAGAGGTGCTATACATAGGGTCTCTCTATGGGTCACAGGTGACTCGACAGCACATAACAACATAACAATAAGCTCCATCTGACATACTTTGGGCATGTTGTAAGGAAGGACCAGTTCTTGGAGAGGGACAACGTGCTTGGGAGGGTGGAGGGTCAGTGCAAGAGAGAAAGACCCTGAATGAGATGGATTGACTCAGTGACTGAGGTAATAGGGTTGGCTCAGGATAGAGCAGGGTTCAGAGCAGGGTTACTATCAGTCACAAACAATGGGACATAACAGCAATCACATAAATGTCTAATAAATACTGTGTCATCCATATAATGTAATGAACTGACATCCTTTGGAAGAAAAAGGTTGTAAAGATTTTTTTCAGACTAAATTACAGCATAGTTCTGAAGAGTTGATGTACCCGTAAGGCAGGACCGTGAATGTGTATCGTTGCCCTTGACAGCTCAATTCAAACACTTGTGATGATCCTCTGAAATTGAAGTCATTAGCCGGATCACTAGCAGCATATCAGGTTTTAGAAGATGTGTTAATTTGTTCAAACAAAGAAACCACATCTGGAACAGCAGCTGGAAATGAAGTCTATACATTCTTAAGTTTGTGATAATCAATTGTCATTCTCCAAGAATGTTATGTTTTCGCACTGGTCAAATAGATGAGTTAAATATGGATATGGTCGAAATCCTTTAAGTCCTTGATGGTGTTGTTAGTCTTTGAAATTTCTCCAGAAATTGGTATTGCTTCATATTTTCCTAGGTGGAAGCAATTTTAATGGCTTCCAATGGATTTTTTCTACTAAAATAGCCCTTACTCCACATGCCATCTTTTTTGCTTCTCCATACCTATACAATCTGTATGCTGAGCAAATAATTAATGAAGCTGGGTTCTGTGAAGATGAATGTGGCATCAGGATTGGAAGAAGACTCATCAACAACCTGTAATCATGCAGATGACACAACTTGATGAAAATGAGGATATGAAGTGATTGCTGCACAAGGTCAAGGACTACAGCCTTCAGTATGGATTACACCTCTCAACATCAAGAAAACAAAGATTCTCCTCACAGGACCAACAGTCAACATTATGATAGACGGAGAAAGGATTGAAGCGGTCAATGATTTCATATTGCTTGGATCAACAATCAGCACTTTTGGTGGCAGCAGTCAAGAAATCAGGAAATGTATTACATTGAGCAAGTCTGCTGTCAGTGACCTTTCCAAAATGGTGAAGAGCAATGATATCAATTTGAAGACTAAAATGTACCTGGTCCAGACCATGGTCTTCTCAATCACCTGGTATGCTTCAGAGAGTTGGACAATGAATAAGGATGATGGAAGAAGAATTGATGTCTTTGACTTGTGGTGGTGAAGACGAGTCCTGAATATCCCATGGACAGGCAAAAGAATGAGTAGTTATGTCTCAGGAAAAGTGCAACCAAAGTGCTCCTTGGAGGCAAAGATCGCAAAGTTTCATCATTCATATCTTGGATTTTTAAGTAGGCAAGGATTTCTTCATATGTTTCTTGGCCGCTTAAGTGTCTTCTTTGGTGCTCAGTTTGAGTAATTTGAGTTTCCTATTGTTATTAATCACAGGGCATGTTGTTGTTGTTGTTGATTGCCTTCAAATAGAGCATGACTCACTCATAGCAACCCTATGAACAAAAGGCCTCAAGCCCCTCTACAACTATCAACATTTATCCAAGTCTGTACCAAAAAACAATGTAAAGATGCTATTTCAGACATACTTTGCAGGGAGCCCTAGTGGCATAGGGAGTTGCACTGCTAAAAGATAGCATCTCTACTGATTCAAACGTAACAGTGTCTCTGTAGGAGAATGAGAAATAATCTCCTTCCATGCAATTTATGTTGTTGTTATTGTTGTTATGTGCCGTCGAGTCGTTTCCGACTCATAGCGACCCTATGCACAACAGCCCTAAACCCTGCTCTATCCTGCGCCAACCGCACCGCCTCTGACACACCCATCCCGATTACCCCAGTCACCAAATCAATCCATCTCATAGAGGGTCTTCCCCTCCTGCGCTGTCCCTCTACCCTCCCAAGCATGATGTCCCTCTACAAGGACCCGTCCCTCCTGGCAACATGTCCAAAGTATGTCAGACGAAGCCCCAGAATCCTTGCCTCCAAGGAGTAGCTTGGTTTAATCCTCTCCAAGATGAATCTGTTTGTTTTCCTGGCAGTCCATGGTACATTCAGTACCCTTCTCCAGCACCACAGCTCAAAAGCATCTACTCTCCTTCTGTCCTCCCTAGTCATTGTCCAACTCTCTGATGCATAACAAGCGATTGCAAAGACCATGGCCTGTATCAGGCGCACCTTAGTCTCCAGAGAGACACTGTTGCTCCTGAGTACAGCGGCAATTTCCTTCCATATGATTTAGAGCCTCAGGACCCCACTGGAGGGTGAGCACCGGCTCAGTTCTGACTGGACAACAGTGAGTTAAATACTGAATTGCTCTGCCTACACTCTCCTTTGATCTTATCTCCTCAGGACTCACTTGCCCTTTGTAATTCCTGCAACTGTCCAGACAACAGCCATAGGGACACTTTCAAAGTGGAAATCCAACTTTTAGACGCTCTCATTAAAACTCTCCAGTAACCCCTACTTGACATTATGTAGATCATCCACTACATTGGACATTAGGCTCACAGGAAATGGTGAGCATGCAGGAAGCTGGAAGACTTGGAAGACATCAGAGCAAGCTATTTTAAGATTTGGGGCAAAGTAAGAATTTCTTAAGCAAGACATTTAAATAAAGAAAAAGAAATACTGATAAATTTGACTAAAATTAAAAATTTTTATTTGTTAAAAAACAGGATAAAGGTGGACATAGTCCAGTGGTGATTAATTTTATAAAACATAATATAAAAAAATAAATACTGAAAAAAAACCCACGAAAAAACCACAATATACAGGAATGATAATGCCAATGAAGGAAAATGTGGGGGAAATCTGCATAATTAAAAATATTTAGGAAGGAATACATACTTACAAACATATAATAGGTGGAACAATTTTATCTAGAATAAATAAAGAAATCACTAGAAAAGTGTGACAATCCAGAAGAAAAGTAGGAAAGTCCTTGTCATAGATTACATGTTGTTGTCATTGTTAGGTGCCATCGAGTCAAGTATGACTCCCAGTGGCCCTATGAACAACAGACCTGACCCTTGTCCTTTCCTGAACCATTCTCACAGTCTCTGGCACACTTGAGCCCATTGCTACAGTCACTGTATCGACCCATCTGGTATTTGGTTTACTTCTCCTTCACCGTCCTTCCACCTTTCCACTCAAGCATGATGGCCCTTTCTAAGGAATGTCCTCTCCAAACAACATGCCCAAAATATGTAAGAAGAAGCTTTACCATCTGTACCTTCAAAGAACACTTTGGCTGCACCCTCTCCAAGACAGATCTGTTTGTTCTTTTGGCAGCCCACGGCATATTCAGTGCTCTTCTCCAACAGCACAACTCAAAGCTATCAGTTCTTCTTCTGTCCTCCCATTCATTGTCCAGTGCTCAGATGGATAGCAAGTGATTGAAAAGACCATGGCCTGAATCAGGAACACCTTGGTCTTCAAACTGACATGATTGCTGCTCAGCAATTTGAAGAGATTCCTGACTGCAGACTTTCCCAGTGCAATACATCTCTTGATCTCCTGACTATTTGTATCAAGTATATTGATTGTGGATTTAAGTAAAATGAGGTCCCTGACAGTTTCAATCCTTTCTCCATCTATCATGATGTTGCCTATTGGCCCAGTGGTGAGGATTTTTGTCGTCTTGGTCTTGAGATGTAATCCATATTGAAGGCTGCAGTCTTCAACCTTCTGTAGCAAGTACTTTAAGATCTCCTCACTCTCTGCAAGCTTGCTGTGCCATTTGTATAATGAAGGTTATTGATAAGTCTTCATTCAATTCCGATGTCACATTCTTCTTTATAGAGTTCACCTTCTTGAGCAATTTTCTCAGCATACAGATTGAATAGGTATGGAGAAAGGATACAACCCAGACATATGTTGTTGTTGTTGTTATGTGCCGTCGAGTCGTTTCCGACTCATAGCGACCCTATGCACAACAGCCCTAAACCCT